>NW_006400035.1:1146571-1169346 GCF_000299155.1 Elephantulus edwardii
TTCCTGGGGCCTTATTTTTTGCTATTTCCTTCAAAGCAGCTTGAACTTCTTCCTTCATCACCATAGGCTCTTGCTCATATGTTGTTTCATCAAATTATTCTGTCTGCCAATTCCTTTCAATACAATTACTCAGTATATTCTTTCCATCTTCTTTTGATACTTCCTGGATCGTTTAATACTCTGCGTAAAGCATCCTTGATTATAAGACTCGAGGTTTGAATTTGTTCTTCAGTTCCTTGAGCTTATGAAATGCTGAGCGAGTTCAACCCTTCTGGTTTTCTGACTCCAGCTCCTTGCATATTTCATTGTAATATTTTACTTTGCCAACCTGTGCTGCCTTTTGAAATCTTCTTTTCAGCTCTTTAGTATCTTGAATTCTTCCTTGTGCTTTGGCTTCTCTGAACTCCAGTGCAATCTTCAGAGTTTCTTCAGACATCCATTTTGGTCTTTTCTTCCTCTTCTGTCTTTGTAGTGAACGTTTGCACTCTTCTTGGATGATACCCTTGATATCCTCCCACAACTCATCTGGTCTTCACTCGTTCGTGTTCAAGGCCTCAAACCTACTCTTGAGATGGTTCTGAAATTTAGGTGGGACAGACTGAAAGTTACATTTTGGTTCCTGTGGATTCAGTTTCATTTTCCTCAGCTTCAGCTTGAACTTGCATATGAGAAGTTGGTGGTCTGCTCCACAATGGGCTCCAGGCCTAGTTTTCACATCTGATATTGAGCTTCTCCAATGGTTCCTTCCACAGGTGTAATCGATCTGATTCCTATGCAATACCATCAGGTGAGATCCATGTGTATAACCTGTGTTTATGTCTCTAAAAAATGTGTTTGCAATGAATACGTCATTGTGCAAAATTCAATCATTCATCTCCAGCTCCATTTCTGTCTCTGAGTCCATGTTTTCTGACTACTGATTCTTCTTCTCTCTTCCCAACTTTTGCATTCCAGTCACCCATTATTAACAATGCATCTTGATTGAATGTTTGATTGATCTCCGACTGTAAAAGTTGGTAGAAATCTTCTATTTCCTCTTGTTTGGCTCTAGTTGTTGGTACATATATCTGAATGATAGTGGTATTTACTGGACTTCCTTGTATGCAGTTGGATATTGTCCTGTCACTCACAATATTGTACTTCAAGATGGATCTAGAAATGGCTTTTCTAACTATGAAAACAACCCCATTTTTCCTCACCTTTTCATCTCCGGAGCAGTATATGATATGATCTTCTGATTCAAAATGCCCCATGCCAGTCCATCTCATCTCACCAATGCCTAGTATGTCAATATTTATACGTTCTAAGTAATATGAAGTCATTGACAGTTTCAATCTTTTCTCCATCTATTTGGATGAATTGACACAGTACCTGCAGCAATAGACTCAAGTATGTCAGAGATGATGAGGATGGCACAGGATAGTACAGGATTCAGATCTATTGTTCATAAGGTCACTGTACATCATACTCTGCTCAATAGCACATAACAACAACTATGGAATCAAACTGCCTACAGTTCAGTTAGCAGCTCAATACACTATACATTAAGACATCAGGGTGCCTTAAGTAAAAGCTAGTGACAATGAAGTCACCGAATTTTATATCAGAGATATTATTACTGAGAATCTTAATACATTTTCAGTAACACCTACCCCTCACCCTCTGCCTCCTCACCACCATTTTGCCTCCTCACTTCCAGCGGGTGAAAGATACACCTAAGCCAGCTGATGGGAATGATGCTGGGCCCCTGAAGAAAGATCAGACCACCTCCATTGGACAGGGAAACACCTACCCCCCATCTTCTGCTTCCCCACCACCCTTGGACCAAAAGGATCACCAGTCTTTAAGATCTTGACAAAATATCACCTTCACCTAGAACAAGAATGAAGTTAAGAGATTGGGGAAGAGAGTTGAGGATTCTGGCTGTGTCACTCTGAAGACCAAGAAAGTTGACAAAAAAAAATTAAAAACAACTGCTTACATTGGTGCCCCTGGTTTCCTGCCACTTCTGAGACAAAAGAAGACAATAGACTTTAGGTGAGAAGATGTAATCAAGAAGGCATATCACCTGCACTGCCACCAAAAAAGGACATCCTGCACCTGCAGCATAAGAACACCAACATCACAGAAGAGTGGAAAGGAAGTGAGTAGACAGAGACAGGTGGAGGCTTGAGCCATCAAACCAGGATTGGCTAGGGATTGGGAGTGGGAGGTACTGGAGGGGCAAAAAGAAAGAACTGAGCTGGACGGTAATTTAGCAGGGGTGGGAGTGGAAACAAAACACATACATCTGAGGGGGTGGCAGGCAGACCCAACATCTGATCCATTATCTGAACAACGGAAAAGGGTTCTTATCTACTTTTATGGACAAAATGCTCATCTGTCAAATACTGCTCTTGAGTTGAGCACCTAAATTAAGACAAACTAGGGAGAAATATTGACCATCTACTTTAGAAACAACAGGACTCAGAAAACCCTATGTACAATAAAGCACTTAGAGATTACTAGCAGACATGGCACCAGAGCCACAGTCTTGTTACTGGGAGTCACAAACAGTGTCTGAAAAAAAGACACTACTGATTGGAATGTGGAATGTGAGAAGTATGAATATAGAAAAATTGGAGATTGTTAAGGAAGAAATGGAATGCATAAATATTGACATATTACTAAATATTGACATTAGCAAAATGAAATGGTATTTTTTAATCATATAATCTACTATGTTATAAATGAAAAGGTAAGGAAAAATGAGGTCATGTTCATAGTTAAAAAGACCACTTCTAGATCCATTTTTAAATACAATGTTGCATATATGTATTCATATACATACAAGGAAACCTGTTAATACCACTATCATTCAAATATATGCCCCAACAACCAGGGCCAAAGAGGAGGAAATAGATGTCTTCTACCAACTTTTGCAGTTGGAAATCAATCAAACATGCAACCAAGATGCATTAATACTAATGAGTGACCAGAATCCAAAAACTGAGGACAGGGAAGAAGGATCAGTAGTCGGAAAGTATAGATAAAGCTGGTGACAGAAATGAGGCTGGAGACAGAATGACCTATTCATGGCAAATATTTTTGTAAGAAACATAAATAGCAACTATACACATGGACTACCTGAAGGTCTACACAGGAATCAGATTGACTGTATATGTGGGGGAAAAAATCACTGGAGAAGCTGAATATCAGCTGTGAAAACTAGGCAAGGTGCTGATTGTGGAACAGAACAGCAACTCATGTAAGTTCAAACAGAAGCTAAAGAAAATCAAATCAAATTCACAAGATTCAAAGTTTGGTCGGAAGACCCTTGATGAGATGGATTGATTCAGTGACTGGGGTAATGGGGGTAGGTATGTCAGAGATAGTGAGATTGGCACAGTATAACGCAGGGTTTAAGGCTATTGTACATAGTATAGGGTCGCTGTGAGTCGCAGGCAACTTGATGGCATATAACAACAACTATCCTACTAGAATTTTAATACTATCTCAGGCACAGGTTTGAGGCCTTGAATAGTAATGAGCAAAGACAAGATGAGCTATAAGGGGACATCAAGAATATCATCCATGAAGAATACAAAAAGTCATTACAAAGACAGAAGAGGAAGAAAGGATCAAGATGGATATCAGAAGAGACTATGACTACTGCACTAGAGTGCCAAGAAGCTAAAGCTAAAGCAAAGGTAAGAAAGCAAGATGATCAGAAGGTTTCAAAAGGCCACACAGGAAGACAAAGCAAAGTATTATAATGAAATGTGTAAAGAGGTGAAGTCAGAAAATCGAAAGGGACAAACTTGCTTGTCATTTCTTAAGCTAAAAGAACTGAAGAAAAGTTTAAGTCTCAAGTTGTGATACTTAAGGATGCTAAGGGCAGAATGTTGAATGACTCAGGAAACATGAAAAGAAGATGGAACCAGATGCTCTGCCAGGGAAGGAGGGGCAATCTCCTCCTGTACAGTCAGATCTGATTTGATAGTACACGCACACAAAAAAAATAATAAAAATTAAAAAAGAAGATGGAAAGAGTATACAGAGTCACTGTACCAAAAGGAATTGGCTGACACAGAATAATTTAGCGAAACAACATATAATCAAGAGGCAATGGTGATGAAAGAGGGGATTCAAGTTGTTCTAAAGGAATTAGCAAAAAAAAACCAACAAAAAACAAAACAAAACAAAACAAAAAAAAACCAAGTCTGCAGGAATTGATAGAATACCAACTGACACATTTAAGCAAAACAGATGCTTCTCTGGATGTGCTTACCAGGTTATGCCAAGAAATCTAGAGGACAACTACCTGACTAAATGACTGGTAGAGATCTACATTTATTCCCATTCCAAAAAAATAAATAAATATAAAGTGACCCAAAAGGGAGTAGAAACTATCAGACAATATCATCAGTATCATATGCAAGCAAGATCCTGCTGAAGATTACCCCAAAATGACAGGAACATGAGCAGAGAACTATCAGATGTACAAACATTGTTTAGAAGAGGCTGTAGCACTAGGGACAGCATTGCCAACATTAGATGGATCTTGGCTGAAAGCAGAGATTACCAGAGGAATGTCTATCTGTGTTTCATTGACTATGAAAAGACGTTTAACTGTGTGGATCACAACAAATTGTGGCTAACCTTGAGAATAATGGGAATCCATGAACAATTAACTGTACTCATGAAAAACCTGTACTTGGATCAGAGCAGAGAAACACTGCATGGTTCAGGATCAGGGAAGCTGTGCATCAGGAATGTATACATATCTCCATACCTTTTAAATCTATATGCAGAATAAATCATTTGGGACTTTATGACGAGGAATGTGGCATCAGGATTGGAGAAAGACTCAACAACCTGTGTTATGCAAATGACACAACCTCACTTGCTGAAACTGAAGAGGAAATTAGGCATTTGCAGCAGAAGGTCAATGAGGAGTTTGCTGGAGAAGGTCAATGATATTGTCTTCAAGGTGGATCAAGGTGGTCAGCATCAAGAAACCAAAGATTCTCACCAGTGGACCAATTGGCAGCTTCACGATAGATAAAGAAGAGATCCAGATTGTTAACAATTTCAGCTTGTTTGATTCCACAATCAACACACTTGGTACAAGCAGTCAGAAAATCAAGAGACAAATTGCATTGGGAAAGTCTGCTATCAGGGTCCTCTCTAGAGTACTGAAGAGAAACAATGTCAGTCTAGAGACTAAGGTGCACCTGATCCAGGCCATGGTCTTTGAAATTACTTGCTATGAATCAGGTAGCTGGACAAAGGATGAGAGAAAAACTGATGCCTTTGAGTTGTGGTGCTGGAGAAGAGTGTTGAACATACTATAGACTGCCAGCAGAACAAACAAGTATGCCCCAGAGATGATAAAATCAAGCTGTTTCCTGGAGACAGGAATTTTGAAACTCCATCTCACAAACTTTAAGCATGTAGCCAGGAGGGACCAGTCCTTGGAGAAGGACATCATGCTTATAAGGGTGGAAGGACAGAGCAGGAGAGATTGACCTTGGATGAGATGGATTGACTGAGTAACTGGACAAATGAGATTAGGTCTGTCAGAGGAGGTGAGATTTTCTCAGGACAGGGCAAGGTTCAGAGATATTATACATAAAGTCGCTGAGTCGCAAGTAAAACATAAAAACAAATTATTATCACTGCCATCCAGATTAAAGAACATACATCCACTCCTAACTTCTCCCTCCTTCTTCATTTAACATGATTAGATGCCAAAACCAGGATATTATCTGAGAACCAACAATATCTCAAAATAGGGACCATACCTTATATTTTTTTCTATGCTCCCTTCATTTCTGACTATCCCTGTTTCTAGCATGGGGATTGGAGGAGGTGGTGGTGGTGGTGGAGGTGGTGGTGGTAATGGTCAGAAATTGTTTGTGCCCTCCAGAAAATCAGGGACCCATCATCATCTGTTGGTAGGTCACTCGTTGGCCTTCACCCAAGGGAATATCTGAGCTAAGGTTGTAGTGGTAGAAAAAAGTCCTCTTCAGAAAGTTCTCCTCCGTTCTATGGCCCAGCTCCACATTACACTCCACCTCCTGTTCTCATGCTCTGCATTAGATTCCACAACAGGCTTCTTGATCAACCCAGGTAATACTGACAGCCAATGGCCAGCACCACCTTACTTCCTTTTCAAAATCTTTTTTCCCTCTTCTTCCTTCTTCTCTCACTTAGGTTCCTTCTTAGTCGGATAGGGGATTTTTAAATGTCATATATATGAAATGTTGGATAACAAGACAATCAATAATAAGAAGTAGGTGTATGTGTAGCTATTAAAAAGAACTGTATTAATGTGCATTGCTAATTTCTTACTCTTTATAAACATCCCATGGTCATGTAAAATGCTAAAATAAGGGAAAGTTGGGTGAATGCTATATAGAAACTGTTACCATTGCAAGTATTCTATAAATCTAAAATTATTTCAAAATAAAAGGCTTCATTTTTAATTACAAAACACCATGCACATAGTAAGTTCTTGGTGAGTATTAGATACATCCTCCTTCCTCCTTCTTAATTTTGAAATAATTTTTTAAAAAATTGGTTTGCTTACAAAGTTTGTATACATTGTGTTTTGCACTATTCTTCATTCACATTTTGTCTTATATAATCATTCTTCATACACTACGTTTTATAAAATAAATCACCATTTGACTTTGCCTATCATTACCCTGTCTTTTCACCTGAAATCTTCCTATGTATTTCCTACACCGCTCCGTGCACCTGCCAAACTGTGCAACCCTGTGATTTCACCCCTACCCATTCTCAACCCTCCCCTACTTGAGTTCCCATACATGTTTTACTAGTTATCCTTCTATTTTTACAGTAGTAGTTTTATGTAGTATTTGTTCTTATGAGACTTAGTTCGTCCAATCAATATCATGCCCTCCAGCCTCTTCCAAGTACCTATTTTTTCTAAAATGTTGCTTCTGAGTGCTACATAGTATTCCATGGTGTTAGTGTACCACAATTTCTCAATGGATTCTCTTGTACTTGGATATTTGGGCTGTTTCCATGTTCTTGAATGGTAAATAATGCTACTATGAACATTGGTGTACAAATCTCCATTTCTCACAGTTTCCGTGGGGCATATTCCTAGTAGCGAAAAAGCTGCATCACACAGAGTTTCAATGTTCAACTTTTTGAGGAAGTGCCAAACTGTCTTCCAGAGTGGTGGCACCATTTTATAATCCCACCAACAATGTATGAGAGTTAACACACCTTTCTTCATCTTCTCCAACATTTATTACTTTATGCCCTACTAAACTTTGCC
This sequence comes from Elephantulus edwardii, assembly GCF_000299155.1. Classification (NCBI taxonomy): domain Eukaryota; kingdom Metazoa; phylum Chordata; class Mammalia; order Macroscelidea; family Macroscelididae; genus Elephantulus; species Elephantulus edwardii. The sequence continues at coordinate 1,153,866 of NW_006400035.1, forward strand.
ACTGCTACAAAAGTGAGATAGTATCTCATTGTGGTTTTCATTTGCATCTCTCTTATTGCCAGTAATTTTGAGCATTTCTTCATGTTTCTATTGGCTACTTCAATGTCTTCATCTGTGAAAAGTCTTTCTATGCCTTTTGCCAGTTTTATAATTGTTTTATTAGTCTTTTTTTCTTCTGGAGGTCCAGAAGTATTCTGTAAACTTTTGTTAAGAGACCTTTGTCTGAGATGGTATTGCCAAATGTTTTTACCCCAATCAGTAGGTTTTCTTTTCACTCCATTGAAAAATGCTTTTGTGCCTTTTTTTTTTATTTTGTACCAGTTTATTTACAAAATTTGAATACATTGCTTACTAAATAATTTTCTTTAAATTTCCCTCACCCCCCCCATCAAATTGTGCAGCCCTGTAATTAATCCCCCCTACACATCATCATCCCTCTGCTTCCACCCTCTACCACCTCTCTTGGATCCTTATACTCATTCAGCAATAATGGCTTTATAAAATATATATTCTTGTGGGACTGAGTTATTTCACTCAGCATAATGCTCTCCAGTCCCTCCCAAGTTAAGTAATAATTTACAAAATCCTTGCTTCTGTGTGCTGCATAGTATTACATTGTGTGAATGTACCTTAATTTGGAGAGGATGTGGCTAGAAAGGAGTTCTTCTACATTGCTGGTGGGATTGTAAAATGGTACAACCATTCTGGAAGGCAGTTCATCCTTTCCTCAAAAAGCTGAGCATAGAAATTTCATACGACCCAGCTTCGTCACTATTTGGAATATACCCTAAGAAAATGAGAACTGAGACACAAATGAGGATTTGTACACCAATGTTTGTAGCAGTATTATTCACCGTTGCAAGAACATGAAAACAGCCCAAATGTCCAACCACAAATGAATTAATTGGAATTTTTTTATGTGCACAGGGATTTAATATTTAGAAAGTCCCATTCATCAATTTTGTCTTCTCCAGACTGTGCATTTAAGGTTGTATTTGTCAATCTATTTATACCATAGATTAGACCATCTAAGCTTGATACCAGCTTGTCTCTTATGAACTTTATGGTTTTAGTCTTTACACCCAGGTCTCTGATCCACCTTAAGTTGAGTTTTGTGTATTGTGTGACATGTGTATCCTGTTTCAGCTTTTTGCAAGTAGCAGCCCAGTTTGCCAGCACCACTTCTTGAAGAGGTTATCCTTTCCCCATTTGAAATGGTTTTATTTCCTTGTCAAATACACTTAACAGTGACCATCTCCCTAGAACTTGAAGAATTCCTGTGGCATATTTTGTAGGGAGTTGTTCTGCTTGTCCAGAGGCTACAATTCTCTGGTGATTCAAATCCATCAGTAAATCCTTGTGAAATCTTCTATATTGTGCTTTCCAGTCTTACAAGTCCATTAAAGTGGTTGTTATGAACCTCTTCTGAGTCAATAGTAATAAGAGAAGGCAAGAGGCCTTGTAGAATAAATAAGGAACACTGAAGAAGAATCGATGCCTTTGAATTGTGGTGTTGTCAAAGAATATTGAATATATCAAAGACTTCCAAAAGAATCAACATATTTGTCCTGGAAAATGTTCATTCAAACTGCTTCTTGGGGGCAAATATGGTGAGACCATCTCACACATTTTCAGCATGTTGTAAGGAGAGACAAATCCTTGGAAAAGACATTTTGATTCACTAAGTAGAGCTTCAGAGAAGGGGAAGAAGATTTTCAATGAATTTAATAGGAATATAACTTCAACATCAAGAAAAAAAAGATTCTCACCACTGGGCCAATTGGCACCATCATGATAGACCATGAAGACACTGCAATTGTTAAGAGTTTCCATTTGCTTGGCTCCACTATCAACAGTCCTCATACCAGCAACCCAAAAATTAAAAAGGAAAGCCTGCTATCAGAGACGTCTTCAAAGTACTGAAGAGAATGATGTCAGCCTGGAGACTAAGCTGTGCCTAATTCAGGCCATGGTCTTGACAATTACTTACTATGCATCAGAAAGCTGGACAATGACTAGGGATAATAGAAGGCGAATTGGTGCCTTTGAGCTGGAGAAGAATATTGAATATACCATGGACATCTAGGAGAACAAACAGGTTCATCCTGGAGAGGGTAAAACCAGGCTGATCCTTGGAGGCAAGGATTCTGAGGCTTCATCTGACATACTTTGGACATGTTGCAAAGAGAGCCAGTCCTTGGAGAGACAAGTCATGCTTGGGGGGTGAAGGGATGGTGCCAGAGAGGAAAATCTTTGATGAGATGGATTGGTTCAGTGACCGGGGTAATGAGGGTAGGTGTATCGGGTGGTACGTAAGGTTGCTATGAGTAGCAAGCAACTCTACAGCATATAACAACAAACAGCAACAACTTCAACTATGAGTTTGAAATTACAGAGATTGTGAGGATGGTGCACAATTGTACATGGTTTTGATTTGTTGGTCATTTGAGTTGTAATCAAGTAAAAGGCACCTAACAATAACATTTAGGACTTGCATGTTAGTTATGATGTTGAACCAGTTTCAGCAGAGCTTCCAAATAATAATAAAGTAGGAATGTGGTACTGGCAATAATTTGTGAAAATTATTATGTTGCTATGTACCGTTGAGTTGGAACCGACTCATAGCTGACCCTCCAGTGGGTTTTGTGGAGCAATAAATTACACGGAAGAGGTTGCCCATACTTATCCTGCTGTGAGTGTTACCCAAGAAAATTCTTACGGATCAAAGTCTAGTCTGCAACTAAGCCTGAATATCATCTAGGACCAGGCAGTCATCATGAGCCAGACATGGAATCAAGAGTAAGAAGCCATTTGCGGCTAACAACAAAGACATCAAGAGTCAAAGAAGTTGAGAGACAAAAGAAGAAAACTAAAGTCAAGTTCTCTGCTAATTTTGTTATATATTGTATTGTGAGGCACAGTTATTCTTTAAAAAACATCTAGAGATTTATCACCTTGGAGTCTTCTAGTATTGCCAACACAGAAATGTTTGCCTGAAACATCAAACAAATGCACTACCATTGATCATTCAATCCAATTTATAACAACACCATAGACAGGGTAGAACTACCCATAGGGTTTTCAGGGCTGTGAATATTTACAGGAGCTGACTTCCATGCCTTTCTCTCTCAGAATCTGGTGGATTCTAATCACTTTAGTTTTTTGTTAGAAGTTAATCACTTTAACCAGGGATCCTCCTATTTCCCTAATAGTCCTGATTAGATAGCTAATTACTCTTTCCTTTTGCTTTATTTCTAGGCAAAACTAACACTGTCGGACTTCTTGAGAATGCTATAGTTCATCTTCAGCAGATGAAATTTTATTCTTATTTTGTTAAATGTTACATTTACATAACTGTGTATGTCACCAATATTTATGAGGATACACCAAAAGGCCCAGAGAATTATGAGCTCAAAACCATACAGGTGTCCCTCGCTGTCATAACTAACACTATCTGAATTCAGGAAACAAACATTTTACATTAGAAGGGCTGGTTTATTATTCTGCTCTAAGATTAAGTCATTTAGTCTTTGCACAGAAGTTACACTAGTGTCAGGGACGATATTTTTAAATCATGAGGTTGACAGCTTTAGAAATTCCTGACAATAGTCCAGATGACATTGATAATAATTGCTTTCCTTTTTGCACAGTTAGTTAACATGCTCTGTAGTGGTTATGTTATTTTATTCCAATTAAAAACATCGAGTGATTCTAACAAAATAACAGCTGGTGATTGAATAGTTAACTATAGAACTTACTGTTGTTGAAATATTCTTATCTCTAGACACAGAGATATTTATATGAAAACTGCATTTTTTTGTGACAAACCAGAATCTTATTTTGCCGTGCCCAAATGTAGTGGACATCTGTTGTTTTTGCCTGCCCAGCACACATTCCTCCCTTTGCTATTAGCAGAGGCTGGATTGTTTTTAGCAATGCACCTCTCTACTTTTCTTGGTTTTTATGGCTTGGGGCAGAGATGACCTTCATCTTCTCCTACCAATACCCAACCCCTCCCCTAAAGGATGAAGCTGTGACTTAGCATCAACCAGACATCACTGTCGTTCCTCTTGGCCACAGAGATAAGTTCAAAATAAATATTTGAACCCAGTTGAATCTAAGAGATTAATTGTACTGGATTGACTAGGGTAAAGAAGTTCATTCTCTCTAGAATAGTATTGAGCAGTATGCCAACCCTAATGAAGGTAGCATTGCGACAACTATAATACAAAAAACGCCACATCTGGTGATATCATTTTAACACTTGACTCCATCTATCTTAAAAAGGAAAATTTTCTAGCTACTTAGGAAAACATACTTGTTTTATTTTGCTTTTCCGTAGCTAATTAAAGTCCAACTGATGGTGTCAGCTCTTGCAACTACCGTAAGATTATTCAGTGCATAAAATTTCCATGCACTATTTTTCTTTAATAAATCTAGCTCAGGTGGAACTTGTATTTCCATTCATTTTATAAATAGGTACTGAGTGTATGCTTCAATTCCAAAGACATGCATTTGAAGGTCACCAGGTACTTCTCAGGAGATGCTTCCCCAATTGGCTCCCGTTCTATTTACTGCCTCTTAAAAACCACCAGAGGGTCGGTTATAGGTTCGTTCTGACTCTATGGTACACAATAAAAACTTGTACCCTTAGGCAAAAATGCAAAGAAAATTTTAGAGAAATGTATTGGCTTTGTAGGTACAAATAAAGTCTGAAGTATGTTTTCTGTTTGTGAAATGTTAAGATTTTTTTTCTTTTCTTTCATGGACATCAGTTATTCAGGGAATCTCTGAAATCCAGTGTTTAGGAGCATAACTTTTAGTATCAGATGGGTCTGATTTAAGACTTCTGTTGTCAGATGCCATTGAGCCACCTCTGACTCATGGTGACCTTATGTATAAAAGAACCAAATGTTGCCAATCCTATGCCATCTTCAGGCTATCTGGCATGATTGAATCCATTGTTACAGCTTTTGTCTATTGCCTTCTAGTCAAGGGAGTTCAATATTTTTTTTCATAATACAAAGTTTTCATTGGTTCTTTTTCAGGAATAGATCACTAAGTCTTTCATCATAGTCTATCTGAGCTTGGAAGCTTCATTGAAACTTGCTCACCATCGGTGGCTTTGTGTATATTTGACATGCCAGTGGCATAGGATCACAGCAACTCACAGGATACAGTAGTACAACAGACTGAGAGACAAGCAGGAGCTTACTCATCTTACATACAAATTGACTTAATTAATTCATTATATTAATTTGTTTACAACATTATAGCTCAATTTCTTTGAAAAATAGAAAATAATGCTTAATAACATTAAATGGTGGTGATTGTAGTTCTGTGTCTTCAAGTCACTTGCAACTCATAATGACCTTTTGTACCCAACCCTATACCCTGCTCTGTCTTGTGCCAATCTTATTGTCTCAGACACACCTACCCCCATTACACCAATCACTGAATCAGTCCATCTCATTGAGGGTCTTCTTCTCCTGCGCTGTTCCTCCACTCTCCCAATCATGACGTCCCTCTCCAAGGACTGGTCCCTCCTTGCAACATGTCCAAAGTATGTCACATGAAGCTTCAGAATCCTTGCCTCCAAGGAGCAGCCTGGCTTCACCCTCTCCAGGACGAACCTGTTTGTTCTCCTAGTCATCCATGGTATATTCAATACTCTTCTCTAGCATCATAACTCAAAGGCATCAATTCTCCGTCTATTATCTATAGTCATGTCCAGCTCTCTGATGCATAACAAGCAATTACAAAGACAGTAGCCTGAATTATGCACACCTTTGTCTCCAGACTGGCATCATTGCTCTTCAATACTTTGGAGAGGTCTCTGACAGTAGACTTTCCCAATGCAATTTGACTTCTAATTTCCTGGTTGCTGGTACCAGGAGTGTTGATTGAGTAGCCAAGCAAACTGAAATTGTTAACAATCTCAATTTCTTCATTATCTATGATGATACTTCTAATAGGGCCAGTGGTGAGAATCTTTATTTTCTTGATTTTGAACTTCAATACATATTGAAGGCTGCAGTCCTTGACCTTCTGCAGTAAGCACTTCAGTTTCTAGTGTTGTGTAATCTGCATAACTCAGAATGTTGTTAAATCTTCTTCCAATCCTGATGAGGATTTAAATGGCAATCATTAAAAAGAACCACTTAATATGTGATCTAATATAGTTCTTTCCAAATTTTACTATATTTGGGTTCATATCCAGCAATATAAATTTTGTTTTCGCTTATAGCGCCAGTCCAGATTTTCTTTCTATGCATCAGATTCAATGCAGATTGTCAATTACATATTTGTTATAGCCACTTGAATTTCTCAGAGACACATGCAATTTGCCATTTTCAAAGTAAAATTTATTATTTTCTCCTCATCTGAAACTCATGTCCCTTTCTGTAATTCCAATTTCAGAATATGGTCCTTCTCTCTTTAGCTTCTTCTTCCTTGAAGATCTCTCTCTCTCTATGTCATATATCATCTACCTTACCTCATCTCTGCTTGCTTGTGTAATTGCTCTTGTATTTCAAAAGACATTGACTCAAAAGACAGTCTTTACTAATACTGCCAAACTCACATTACAATGATTCCCCTCATACCCAAATGGAACTATAATCCTAGGCATGGAGGTTAGGCTTTATGATACAAGTTTGAGGGGGACAGAATTCTATCCAGAAACCAGAGAGTAATGGACTGTAGGCCATGTTTATGAGTTTGGACTATGTTTTATTTCAACTAGTAGGAAACTCATTGTTCATTTGTCAGAAGCATATTAATTTTGAAGATTATTCAACTGGCATTTGGAAAGCAAATCACAAGGTAAACAGATAGAGATAGAGATATTTAATAAATGGTTGCTGTGCTTATCTGACAGTTTATTTTATATGGAGACTGAAGGAAATAACAGAGAAGTAGCAGGGACCCTGGGAGTATAAGGGCATAATTTTTTTTTTAAATTGGGATTACTGGAAGAGATGTGAGTTAAAAACAGTAACTCAGTAATTCTAAACCAGACTCTACAAACCCTAGAGAAATGCATAGATAGAAATTTGGGAGAAAGGGAAGCTTTTGCAAACTTGGCCCACCCAGAGAAAAATGTATGGGTTTTTTCCTGATAATCTCAAATTTATATAACACTTTCTCCCAATATAAATGTAAGTAACAAAAAATAATAACATTAGCAATAGCCATGGATGAGTCTTCAGAATGGATTATATCTCCGTATCATAGAAAACAAAGGTCTTCACCACTAGCCCAAAGATAAACAGAGAAAAGATTGAAGTTGTTGATCATTTCATCTTGATCAACAATCAACAGCCTTGATAGTAGCAGTCAGAGGATCAAGAGATGTACTCCACTGGGCAAATCTGTTATCAGGGCATTTTCCAAAACACTGAAGAAAGATGTCAGTTTGAAGACTAATGTGTGCCTGTTTCAGGCCATGGTCTTTTCAATCACTTGCTGTGTATCTGAGATCTGGACAATGAATAAGAAATACAGAATAAGAAGAACTGATGTCTTTCTTTGAGTTGTGATGCTGGAGAAGAGTGTTAAATTTCCATGAATTGCAAAAGGTGGGGGGAGGGGGGAAGAGACAAGGATGATGAAACTTCATCTCACCTAATTTAGGCATGTTTCTAGGAAAACTACAGAACTTTGTCTCACATATTTTTAGTCATGTTGCTAGGAAAAGCTATTCCTTGGAAAATGCTTGGAAAAGTGGAGGTTCAGTGAAAGAGAGGAGGACTCTCAACATTATGAATTGACAAAGTAAAAGCAGCAATGGTCTGAAGTGTATGAGAAAGTGTGAGGAAGGCATAGGATAGCACATACTCAGAACCTAATACAGAGCCCTGCTGCTGCCCCTGCCAATGTCTGCAGACTTCTGGCAGGGCCTCTGGATCCAGGCAAAGCCTGGCCTGTCTGACTCCCTCTATACACAGACCTCTGCTCTGCTGCTCAACACCCAAGGCAGGACTCCACTGCTACCCAACAACAACATGGTAGTCATCATATGATTAAATAATAGTTTTAAAATAATTTTAATACCCTTTGTTTTCTTTAAAACTTAATAGATTTTAAAAAGAATAACACTGAGGTTCATAGACTCCGCTAAATGACTCTGTGACATAGAAAAGGTTAAGAACACTTGAAGTTGATTGAAAGCTGTGTGCAGCCAGGTCACTACTGACTTATCCACTAGAGTATCTAATAGTCATTCCACAGAGCCTGGTACATTGCAGAAACACAGTAAATATGCACTGAACCGAACTGAGTTGAAAGCTGAACAAATTTTAAGGTTTATTATTTAGAAACACATCTTATTTGAATCTGAGAAGGTAAAGCTGATAGTAGGCAGTTTATATTCAGTCCAAAGTATGTCAGGCTGGTATCCTACACTGAGGTCTTGCTCGGAATGGCATCAAAATTTAAAAATACATAATGGAAAGCAACAGCCAGTTCTTTCCCTATATAAAAAGCAGCTGGCAACATTGACCTTGGGTGATGCAAAGACAGGTGAATAACTGTCACTGAATAAGTGTGTTCTATTTTATAAAGTCCTATTTTTAATATGCCTTGGAACTAGTTTTTCTACCGGACAACTCTTCTGAAACCATCTTCTTCAGCCTCTCTTCTTCTAGGTTCAGTGGGACACTTGTGCTACAGGAAGGGAGTTAAGTACCTCAGTCTGGTGATAGGTTAGCTTTTCTCAACTATCAATCATGGAAGCGCTCCTTGATCAAGCCACTCAAGCACATTACAAATGTCAGTGACTTTAGAGTGGGCTCCTGAAAAGTTCTTTTTTCCCCCCAGCAATGATATTTAAATAAGGAGTTCAAATCAAAGATCTCTAACCACATGCAGCTATATCTGAGGAGGTGCCTGAGAATTCTTTAAAATTGGATTCATGAGCTCACTGTTTAAATTTTTGAGAACTGACTACGTGTTAGAATGCACTGTTGTGGTGTTAGCCTAAAAGTTGGCTTTTGTAGCCATTATATTAAGCTCTAGCTACTTTGATTGTAGACACAGGGTCTTGCAAAGGGACTTAGATAAGAGAGAATGTTTACCACACTAAGTAGCAAGATTTGTAGCAGCAAGGCTTGAGATGAGAAAAACTTGAGAGAGACTGCAGCAAGATCCTAGAGAGAGTGAGACCCTGATGGTGAGACCCTGATAATGGTGGTAGAGAGACTGGGCATTGCTGGGGAGAAACTGAGGCTTCTTGTATTTGTGCTGGCCACAGTTAAAAGTTTTGCTGTTCTTTCCAGATGTTTGAAAAAGGAGCTGAGTTATAACTACTCTGATACAAACCTTGCTGGAAAATTTGGATTTGACTGCTGAACTGAAACCAGATCCTGGACTAATTGAAGAATTGTGCCTTGGAACTGCTGGGCTAAAACTTGGGTTTGCATTAGGTGATATTCTTTGTCTTTCTCACTCTCAAACTTATATCTCTAATAAACTCCATTCTCAGTACCACAACTGGGAATCTGTGAGTCAGCAATGAATAAATGAACCTCTTGCTATTGATGTGGCTCTAGAGGCACAATGGGGCTGGGCTAAGTATGGGCTCTTTATCGGCTTTCTGCTTTGGAGCAGTGAGGGACTGGTCTATTCTCACTCATTCTGGTCCTTTCAGAGAGACACTCACAGCTCTTTGTCCCCATATTCTGTTTTCTGCTCCCTAGACAACTGTTTAGAAGAGTTTGGCAAGTAAATTTAAAAGCAGGAAGATTAGAATAACTCTTCCATCTAGGGTCACATTTCAGGTTGAGATAAATGGGAAGGAGCCCTGAATACTGGCAGAGATCTTCATTGAACCTTCAGTGTAGTCCCTTGTAAGTGCCTGAAACTAATGATGTGAAAAACTCATGTCAAATAGTTGGAGAGTTTCAGAAAGGGTATTTCCTAAGATATGGACTGAAAACTCATTAGGTCTTAGTCTAGGCTAGTGGGGAGCAGGGACAAATGTTTTTAATACATACTAAGTCTAAGTGACTTAATTCCCAATGATGTAAAGAAGGTGGTCAATGGAGTGGAGTTGTTGTCCAACATCTCAAAAATATGCCAGATGACTAGAACCTCCACATTGTTGTTAGTTGCCATTGAGAAACCTCACAGCAACCTTATATATAACAGAAAGTCCTCAAGAGGAAAGAATAAAGTGGATGTATGATTGTGTGGTCGAACAAAATATCTTCATCCACTCATTTGGGGACTAGCTTTCAACTCTCATCAAAGCACTATACTCAAGTAAATTCCAACTCAGGTTGATCAGACTAAATATTTACACTTCATCTTTCTGCCTTGGAGTAGCTAGTGGGTTCAAACTAGTAGTAACATGTAACATATATGTTACATGTTAAGGAGTACAAGGTTTCCTTCAACTTCCATCCATGGTAATAAATACATCCTCATAGATTGTCATCTTCAAAAAACTGGAGAAGACTGTTTAATGTGCTGTGCAGAAGACTTTCAATCACTGGTTAGATCTTTGTCATCAATTAGTAATTACTTCCAGAAACTCTGAATGAGGAAATAAAATACCCTTTGCAAACTTGTTGTCTGCTACTTCCTTGCTTCATTCTCCATCTTTTCAGGAAAGATAGAAAAGTTTGTTCTATGGATTGAGTGTTGTCCCCAAAACATGTATTGATACCCTAATCCCTGTTCCTACAAATACGACTCTGTTTTCAGATAAGGGTAGTGTGTTTGTTTGTTTGTTTTAATGTTAATAAGGCCATACCTCAACCTAACTGTCTTAGTTATAAGAAGGAGCAGAATAGACAAAGCAGCACAGGATTGGCAAATACAGATGTCATGGTACACCATAATTGATGCAAGCTTTCAGAAACTACTAGAAAAGCCCCCAGAAGGAACTGCCAGGGCCAAATCCCTGATTTGGACTCTTACTCTCCAGAACTGTGAAAAAAGCATTTTCTATTCTTTAAAACCACCCACTTGTGGTATTTGTGTAACAGCAGTACTAACAAACTAAGATGGCACATATGCAAATGTCCAACCCTCTGCTTCTACTCTGAAGAGGATAAAGGGCAAGATAAAAGAGTAAGTGGCTTTTGAAATCATGCCAAAGTGAGTTTGCCTGCCCTGTAGGGAATCTGTCCACTTTTGCATAGCTCTCCTGCAGTCCAGCTCACTAAAATGCCTCTTCCAAAAGTGTAAAATAAAAATATAATTTGTTTTCAAATAAAACAAGATGGATCTACAACTATCCATGGCTTAGCTTCTCTTTTTTAAGTTAAAGGTCAATGGAAAGTAATTATATCTTTACTGCTCTAAATAAAACACCACTTATTTTAGGGATGAAAAATATTGTGGCCAGGGGTCTATGATAGAAGACTTCCTTAATCAGGAAAATTTGTGTACTAAGGTGATGGAAAAGAAAACTGTTTAAACTGAACACTGGAATCATTCACTGTAGGTAGAAATTTGTATAAGTCACTGTTAGTTTCCTTCATTGCCTAGCTTTTGTGGTTTTATTTATTTCTATATTTTTATCAAAGTGAAATTATATATCTTGCCTGAATTGTTCAACATTTTACATATAAAATACAAAGAAAAAAGCAACATCTCTCTATATATCAATCTACTACCCACCCGGAAGTCCTTCAGTGATCTAAATTGTTAACAATCTCAGCTGCTAATCAAAAGACTGGAAATTAACGTCCTCTCCAAAGAACCTGAGAAGTCTAGAAATCTACTTTTAAAAAATTAACCACTAAAAATCCCGTGGAGGACAGTCCTTCTCGGGCATATTGGAGTCACATTATAATGCTGAATCACAGAAAACTCATGCTTGACTTTGCACCCTTACTTTCCCATACCACCCCTCCAGAGATAATTACTATTTGTTTTGTTGTTGTTTGCAGTGCTCCCATTGTTGTTGTCAGATGCCATCACATTTATGGCAACTCATAACACACCTCTAGACAACAGAATGGAGTTCTACTCAGCCCTGTGCCATCCTCAACAACTGTTGCTTTGACTAAGCTCATTGTTATAGTCACTATGTCAATCTATATCATTGAAAGCCTTCCTCTTTTTCCCTAACTCTTATTAAGCATTATGTCCTGGTTTAAGCATAGATTACAGATATGAATAACATGTCAAAAAACATGTGAGATAAAGACACAATAACTATTAAGGAATTGAACAGAAGATTCCAGATGGCAGTGGAGGAAGACAAAGTATTACAGTGAAATGTGCAAAGAGCTGGAGTCAGAAAATCAAGAAGGCCTAACTCACTCAGCATTTCTTAAGCTTAAGATACTGAAGAACAAATTCAAACCTTGAGTTGCAATACTTAAGGATGTTTTAGGCAGAATATTAAATGATCCAGGAAGCATTTAAAGAAGATGGGAAAAGTACACAAAGTCACTGCACCAAAAGGAATTAGTGGTCACAGAAGAATTTAATGAAACAATGTATGAGCAAGAGCCTGTGGTGAGGAAGGAAAAAGTTCAAGCTGCTCTGAGAGAATTGTAAAAAAATAATGCCCCACAAATTGATGATATACCGATTGACATATTTCAACAAACAGATGCTACCCTGGATGTGCTTACCAAGTTGTACCAAGAGATCTGGAGGCAAACCACCTGGCCAACTGACTGGAAGTGATCTATATTTGTTCCCATTCTGAAGAAAGGTGATCTGACAGAGTGTGGAAATTATCGAACAGTATCATTTATATCACATGCAAGCAAGATTCTGCTGAAGATTACCCAAAAATGACTGGAACAGAACATCAACAGAGAACTGCCTAAAGTGCAGGCTGGATTTAGAAGAGGTCGTGGCACTAGGGATATAGCTAATATCAGATGGAAATTGGCTGAGAGCAGAAAGTACGAGAAGAATGTTTGTGTTCATTGACTATGCAAAGGCATTTGACTGTGTGGATCACAACAAAAGGTGCCTTACTCTGAGAAGAATGGGAATCCAGAACACTTGATTGTGCTTATGGGAAATTTATACTTGGACCAGAAAGCAGTTTTCAGAACAGAGCAAGGAAACACTGCATGGTTCAAAATTGGGAAGGGTGTCCGTCAACGATGTGTCCAAATGAATATCTTTTCAGTCTATATGGGGGAGGCTGGGCTCTATGAGGAGAGGGGTGGCATCAGGATTGGAGGTAGACTCATCAACAATCTGTGTTGTGCAGATAACACAACCCTGCTTGCTAAAACTGAGAAGGACCTGAAGTGGTTATTGCAGAAGGTCAAGGACTGCAGCCTTCAATATGGATTGAAGCTCAACATTAAGAAAACAATTATTCTCACCACTAGGCCGATTGGTAGCATCATGATAGATGGTGAAGAGATTGAGATTGTTAACAGCTTTAGTTTGCTTGGCTCTACAATCAACACTCTTGGTACCAACAGCCAGGAAATTAACAGAGTAATTGTGTTGGGAAAATCTGCTGTTAGAGACCTCTCCACAGTACTGAAAAGCAATAATGTCTGTCTGGAGACTAAGGTGCACCTGATACAGGCTATGGTCTTTGCAAACTACTTGCTATGCATCAGATAGCTGGACAATGACTAGGGATGATAGAAGTAGAGTTGATGCTTTTGAGCTGTGGTGCTGGAGAAGAGTATTGAATATATGAATGGACTGCTAAGAGATCAAACAATTTCATCCTGGAGAGGGGGAAGACAGGTTGCTCCTTGGAGACAAGGATTTTGAAGCTTCGTCTAACATACTTTGGACATGTTGCAAGACAGGATCAGTGCTTGAAGTGGGACGTCATGCTTGGGAGGGTGGAAGGACAAAGCAGGAGAAGACGACCCTCGATTAGATGGATTGATTCAGTCACTGCAGTAATGGGAATAGGTGTGTCAGAGACAATAACGTTGGCAAGGGAGAGAGCAGGCTTTAGGGGTGTTGTACATAGGGTCTCTATGAGTTGCAGGATACTTCATGGCACATAACAATAACAACAGCAACAATAACTACTTTATTATTAAGGAGCATTCTGGCTGAACTTTCACCAAAAGAGATTTGTTTATTCTTCTGAAAATCCATTAAATGCTCAAAATTCTTTTCACAGAATTAAAAGGCATAATGCAAAGGTAACAATTTTTATTTGGCCTCCTTTATTGATTGTCCTGCTTGTATATATGAAGCAACTGAAAATACCATGGCTTAACTCATGTGCATCTTCATTTTCAAACTGGCATACTCGCTCTTTAGCACTTTAAGATGCCCTTTGTAGTAGATTTAACCAACACAATATGACTTTTGATTTCTTGACTGCTACTTTCTTGGGTATTGACTATGAACACAAGTAAAATTAAATCTTTCACCATGTCATTCTTTTCTTCATCTATCATGATGTTGTGTATTGACATAGTTTTGTAGGTTTTGTTTTCTTAGACTGAGTTATAATCCACACTGAAGTTTATTGTCTCTGATCTTCTTCAGTAAATGTTTATAAAGTTTTTACCACTATCAGCAAGTATGGTTGTAACATCTGGATATCACAAGTTTTTAAGGATTCATCCATATTACTGTGCCATTTTGTTCTTCATATAGTCCAGCATCTTAGATTATTTGCTCAACATACATAATAGAGATGCTGGAATGATCCAGCCCTGATTCACAACTTTCTTGATTTTAAACCACATAGCATCCTCTGATACTGTTTGAATCACTTTGGTCATTGTGTAAGTTCGTCACTTGAGTGTTCTGGAATTCCAATGTAAAAGACTATTATATTTCACAGGATTAAATGTCTTGTTATTAGAATGGACACAAATGTCTGATATTGTAAAGAAGAACAAGGGCTATGTGGGGATGGTCATATATGAACTTTATCAACTTCACAGAGGGAAACATCAATAATACAGAACCAATTCCTACAGGGTAGGACATGTCTCTCATGCCCCCATGTCTCTTTCCAATCATCTCAACATGAATTTTACTGCTTTGGTGGGTTCTAAATCCAATGTAATAGCTCACAGACCATACAGAGGCATACTGGGGAAGTAAAAAGTTTATAATCGAGATTAATAACAGAATACATTCAAAACAGTTCCTGAAATGTGCACACAGGTACCTCAACATTGAGCCTTGTAGCTCTGGGAGTTCCCGATTTCTCACTCCTGCCAATATTGACTTCCCCCACACACAACTACAGCTGTCCATCAAAGTCCTAATATTCTCTCCCGATCAAAATCTCACCTCACCTCATGTCTCCAGTTGGGCCATGGCTGTTGCTGTCTCAAAGCATGCCCTACATTTCATCTTCTGATGGGGAAGAATTCTATCTTGGAGATAGAGCAATTTATTGGCTCTTGTACTGACTGGCCAATACCCTTGTGGAATGGTAGATAGCAAATCCCCTTTGGCCCACATGCCTCATTCACATCGTCTTGCTCCTCCACATGGTTCAGTCATCCATGATGTTGTTGTTATTATTGTTATGTGCCGTCGAGTCGTTTGCGACTCATAG
>NW_006400035.1:1170153-1179211 GCF_000299155.1 Elephantulus edwardii
ATTTGAACCAGCAATTCCACTACTGGGAATATACCCTTAAGAGACCATAACCTGCAGCCAAGCAGATATATGCACACCCATGTTTATCGCAGCTTTGTTCACAATAGCAAGAAGTTGGAAACAACCCAAGTGCCCATCAACTAAAGAATGGATAGAGAAGCTGTGGTATGGTCACACAATGGAATACTATTCTGCATTGAAAAACAAGGAACCCTTGCAATATAATTCAAATGGGTGACCCTGGAGGACATTATTCTGAGTGAAATATCTCAGTCACAAAGGGACAAATATTGCATGGTGCCACTGTTCTAGAATGGGAATAATATCACGGTTGGGATAAGACTAAGAAAAACTGGATAAATTATGTATACTGCATTGGAATACATGAGGAAGAGAACAATTTAAAAGTGATATATGAAAAAAAAGTGATATATGATAGGGTATTATGGCTATCACAAAAGTCCGGAATTAAAGTTGCATAGTGGAGTGTACTCAGGGTGGTGGGGGCAGAGGAATGGGGTGTGGAGATTGTATATCAATGAAAGAATTTTTCTTTTACTTTTTAAAAAGAGGAGCGAACTGGGGGGGGGAGGGAATGGGCAGGGAGAAATGTGCAACAATGAAATCCAGAATTTCTGGAAATGTTCATTAAAACTAATAAAATAATTTTTTTTAAAAATAAATGTGCTACTCCACCTAGTTTTGAATCCTCTTTAGTAAGATTATATGCAAGTTCAAGCTGAAGCTGAGGAAAATTAAACCAAATCCATGGGAACCAAAATATGACTTTGAGTTCATCCCACCTGAATTTCAGAACCATCTCAGGGACAAGTTTGAGGCCTTGAACACTAATGAATTAAGACCTAATGAGTTGTGGAAGGATGTCAAATGTATCATCCAGGAAGAGTGCAAAAGGTCATTACAAGACAGAAGAGAAAAAAAAAGAACAAAATGGATGTCAAAGAACCTCTGAAGATTCCACTGGAGCACAGAGAAGCCAAAGCACAAGGAAGAATTCAAGACACTAAAGAGCTGAATAGAAGATTCCAAAAGGCAGCACAGGAAGACAAAGCACAATATTAAAATGAAATGTGCAAGGAGCTGGAGTCAGAAAATCAAAAGGGCTGAACTCATTCAGCATTTCTTAAGCTCATGGAACTGAAGAACAAATTCAAACCTCGACTTGCTATAATCAAGGATGCTTTAGGAAGACTATTGAATGATCCAGAAGTATTAAAAGAAGATGGAAAGAATATACTGAGTCACTATATCGAAAGAAATTGGCAGACACAGAAGAATTTAATAACATATGAGCAAGAGCCTATGGTGATGAAGGAAGAAGTTCAACCTGCTTTGATGGAAATAGCAAAAAACAAGGCCCCAAGAATAGATGGTGTACCAGTTGACGTATTTCAGAAAACAGATGCTGCCCTGGATGTGCTCACCAAGTTGTGCCAAGAAATCTGGAGAACAAGCACTTGGCCAATGACAGGAAGAGATCTGTATTTGTTCCCATTCCAAAGAAGGGTGACTCCACAGAGTGTAGAAGCTACAGAACAATATCATTGATTTCACATGCAAGCAAGATTCTACTGAATACTATCCAAAAACGACTGGAACAGTACATCAGCAGAGAAATGCCAGAAGTCCAGGCTGGGTTTAGAAGGGGTCATGGTACAAGGGTTATTATAGCTTATGTTCAACGGATCTTAGCTGAAAGCAGGGAATACCAGAAGAATGTCTATCTGTGTTCATTGATTATGCAAAGGCATTTGACTGTGTGGATCATAGCAAACTGTGGCTGACTCTGAGAAGAATGGGAATCCCAGAACACTTGATTGTGCTAAAGTGAAATCTATGCTTGGACCAAGAAGCAGTCATCAGAACAGAGCAAGGAAACACTGCGTGGTTCAAAATTGGGAAAGGTGTACTCTAGGGATGTGTCCTATCTCCATACCTTTTCAACCTGTATGCAGAACAGATTATTTAAGAGGCTGGGCTCTATGAGGAGAAGTGTGGCGTCAGGATTGGTGGAAGATCTATTAACAATCTGCGTTATGCAGATGACACGACCCTGCTTGCTGAAACTGAGAAGGACCTGATGCACTTGCTGCAGAGGGTCAAGGACTGCAGCCTCCAATATGGATTGCGGCTCAGTGTCAAGAAGACACAAATTCTCACCACTGGACCAATTGGCAGCATCAGGATGGATGGTGAACAGATTGAGATTGTGGGAAAGTCTGCTGCTAGGGACCTCTCCAGGGTACTGAAGAACAATGATGTCACTCTGGAGACTAAGGTGTGTCTGATACAGGCCATGGTCTTTGCAATCACTTGTTATGCATCGGAGAGTTGGAAAATGACTAGGGAGGATAAAAGGAGAATTGATACCTTTGAGCTGTGGTGCTGGAGAAGAGTATTGGATATACCATGGACTGCCAAGAAAACAAACAGATTCAGCCATAAGAGGGTTAAACCAGGCTGCTCCTTGGAGGCAAGGGTTCTGGGGCTTCATCTGACATACTTTGGACATGTTGTAAGGAGGAACAGGTCCTTGGAGAGGGACATCATGCTTGGGAGGATGAAGGAACGGCGCAGGAGGGGAAGACCCTCTATGAGGTGGATTGATTCAGTGACTGGCATAATCAGGATTGGGGGAGTCAGAGGCAGTGTGATTGGCACAGGATACAGCAGGGTTTAGGGCTGTTGTACAGAGGGTCTCTATGGGTCACAAGCGACTCGACGGCACATAACAACAGCAACAACAATAATGATTATCCACTTCCGTAATAGCTTTCCTCCGGAAACCCTATGAACCTGGAGAGAGGATGAAAGACACCCAAGCGTTGAGGACTCTCCTTCACAGGCTTGCTATGAGTCGCCTGCAACTCAACCGCACTTAACAACAATAACATCAATATGGAGAAAGTGATCAGCTGGCCCAGTGGACAGAAAGCGGTGCTACCAAGCCAAAGGTGGGTGGCTTTTAATACGCGGCCCTTGGGCCTGTCTTTCATTGTTTTTATTCAGACATTCCTCTAAGTAGTATAGCCCTTGTGTACAAGTTGCCGTACAGTGGTCACATGTGGTTGCCATGAGGCTGAATACTGTGACATTGATGTGTCAAATGTGTTAATGGTTGGTTACCCAATGCAGACCGAGAGTGAGGTGGAGCTCCCCAGTTAAAATAAGCTTGGAAGGAGGAGTGGCATCAACTTCCATAATAGCTTGCCTCCAGAAACCCTATGAACCTGTAGAGAGGATGAAAGACACCCAAGTATTGAGGACTCTCCTTCATATAGTCGCTACGAGTCACCTGCGACTCGACAGCACTTAACAACAACAACAATAATGATACTGTCTTAAAGTGCACATTTTCTTATATCACCTTCCTTTGGAATGAGCACAAATATGCATCTCTTATAATTGGCTAGTTAGAAAACTAACAAATTTTCCAAATTTCTTAAATAAAGGAGTGAGCAGGTCCAGCACTGCATCTGTTCTTTGAAAGATGTCAAGAAGTGTTCCATTCATGAAATCTTTTCTGCTAATGACTTGAACACAGTTTAGACTTTATCCTTCAATATTATTTGTTATTATAAATGTTCTTCCTCCTGAAATGGATGGATGTTAACCAAATTTTTAATATAACCCTGTGTATTCTTTTCTTTACGTTTTCTGCATTTTTTGCTCATAGAATCTTTCCATATTCAAATTTGAAGCTTGGACTTTTCTCCAATTATTTTGGCTGGGGAAATGTTGAGTGTGTTCTCCTCTTTGGGTCTTCTTTTATACACACACACACACACACACACACACACACACACACCTGGAGTATAAACTTTATTTTTCAAATCAAACAATGACTCTAGTGACCTGTTCATGTGCAAGAAGGCTGTGGAAAACTTAAACCCACTTCCATAAAGCCATCAAAAGTAAGAGAAGAAAAATATAATAATTTTTTTAAAAGTAGGAGAGTAGCTGGTGCCCGCAGATGCCAGGCTTGTGGGAGCTCAGAGCAGAGTGGGACAGAAGGCTTTGATAGGCAGGACAGTCTAATAAGATATTCAGGGATTAGTCAATGCTCTACAGACAGATGGATAATTACCATGCAAGGCTGTTAAAGTATTTCGGTGAAGTTTGTTTAATTGTGTTTGACTGGAAAGAGGCTATGGCTTGAGCATCAAGCAGCAGTTGTGTGCACTGAAGGCCAGACGAGAATGCAATTTCTATTTGCCCAAGATGAACACATGACAGTCAGATAAGCCTTCTTTCCCCCTCCTTCCATGGATTTTTTTTTATTTTTAAGGTATCTAAAATTAGAGCATGGAGAAGGGGAAATGTTCCTGAATGTAAAATTGGAAGGAGGTCATTCTTAACCTTATTTACAGATGTTCGAGTTTAGAAAGCACCAGTGTGATAAATTAAACATTGGGGGGGGGGGAATTAAAGCTTAGCAACAATTGGCGTATGGACACATCTCTCTTTTGGTCTTCTAAATCTAAGTCACTGAAAAGTAAATTATAATACTTTGCTTTGTCTTTTTGAACTGCCATTTAAAATTTTTGTTCAGCTGTCTAGCTCATGGTTTCTTCCAGTCGTCTTAGCTTCTTTATTTTCTACAGCAAGTTTGGCTCTCCTGATATCCATGTTAGTGTTTTCTTTCTTTTCTATCTTGATAATGACTTTTGAAGTTCTTCTTGTATGGTGTCTTTGGTGTCATCCTACAACTCTTCTGATCTTCAGTTGTTAGTATTCTAAACATCAAATTTATTCTTTAATTTGTCTTTAAACTAAGGTGGGATATAGATGAGGTTGTTTTTAACTCTCACGGACTTTTTTTCATTTTCTTCATTTTCAACTTGAACTTGCATGTGAGTAGTCATTTTCTGGCCTTTTTCTGAATGATTAATTTGAGTTTTCCACTATCCGTTTATACGGGTCAAGTTTGTGTGCCAGAGATCATTAACATAGGGCAGAATAGGGCAAAGTCCAGATATTTTGTTCATGGGGTCCCTATGAATCATCAGATCAACATGATGACACCTAACAATAACAACGTAATCTTGATTTAATATTAGGTACTACTTGGAGCTTTGTCACTGAGAATGTTTCAGACTGGCTGGTCATTGACTTAATTCATGCAAGTTCTAATTTGAGTTTCTATCCAAAATGAGTGAAAAATTCTCTTGATATTACATTTAGCTAGATTTCTTCAATGGAAGGGGGTGATGGTTCTTGTCACTGAGATTTCAAATAAGGTAGGGTGGTCAAGAAGTCCATGGATGACAATATTTTCTGGAAGAGAGAAGTATTTTGTACCTTCTAGAAAATATTTCTTATGCCACTTTTGGGTTATCAGCACAATTTTCTACAGACTACATAACACAAAGTCTCCTGTTGTGGATATTCCTTTGGGTACTTTAAATTACTTGAGTAGTCCTTAGGTGTTCAGCTCATAGATAGTCTCATGGAGAATATGAAGCTAAAGAAATCTTTGTTTCTACCCTCAAGAATTTACAATAAAACAGAAGAGCAAGTAAGGAGAAAGTTGAAGGTCAAACTGAATGTTTCAGGTTGTGTACAATTAATTCAGATTACAGCCAAATGTGACTTAAAATGTATCCCAGGATTGTTCTCACTGCTCTACATTGATACCAGGAAATCAGGTTCTTTCAAGTTTCAACAAGTTAAGCATTCATCTTCATGTTTGGTTCTTCTGTCCTGCTCCATCTCTAGGTATCATATCTCTCTTTCTGGTGTAAAGAGGAGAAAACAGACAACTAGTGAAAAATAAAAATTACGTACTAGAGTCGGGTCTTCTTAAAGTAGGGAAGCATTGGCTTTCCAGAAAGCCCTAACCAGTAGATTTCCATTTATATCTCATTAGCCAGAAATGCATCACAGGGTCAAGCCCAGATGCAAAGAAATATGGAAAGCATGCATTTTAAACTAGGCACATAGTAATCCCAAATAAAATCAAGGTTATCCTAGCAAAGAATTTCATTCTGGTGGCCTAGTGGGTAGAAAGATGCATTTCCAACTCAAAGGCAGATAGTTCAAATCTACTGGGTGCGTTGTGAGAGAAAGTTGGGCAATTTCCTCCTGTGCAATATACTTTCTGAAAAGTCAGTTCTAATTCAAAAGCAATGAATGAGTGCTAACAAAGAAGAAGAAAAAATATGAAAATTCGATATATAACTGAGGCAAGAGGAATGTCTGTGACAAAAGGAGACTCAGAATAGCAGAAGAACCTCTAGTACTTGGGGGAAAGTAAGAATGCTAACTCTTTTTAGAAATCATGTATTACGTAGTTGAAGAAAAATTTTTCCCTACCCATTTGATTAATTCTGTTAGTAGTTGGCAACTTGCAGCTGTATACTGATTTCCTGATTCAAAGAGCACTCTTATCTTCATGACCTTAGGTTGTGCCGCATTGCCATCATGCACACTAACAATAGATGTGTCTTCATCAAGTGTCTGGTCTGTATTATGGGGTTCTTCTAGTCCAGTTACCAGATTATTAATCAGAATTTCTGCATGTAATGGACCTATTTATGCCATATTGATCTCTTTGTAAGCTCTACTATTTTGCAAAGCATCTGTTTGATGGTGGTATTGACAATTGCATGAACTGTGTGCCTGGTACAATCAAATTTTGAAGAGAAAGTGGTTCAGGGGATAGATTAGGATGCTCTTGGGGAATATACTAGCTCTGATCTTGCCCATGTATAATCTATGAAAAAGATATTACTGTGTATTCTTGTTACATTTATTGTGTTTTGTCAAATTTAATCATAACACTATTTCAAAATTGCCTTCCTCCTATAATCAAATCGTCTGAGTTTAATTACTTCTTAATGTCCATTTAATTTAGAATTTCTTTTTTCCCCTGTCATCATGCAGGCCTGCTCTTACTCTTGATATTAATTAAAAATTCCAGAGAAAATGTTGACTTTGACCGCTAGTCAGTGTCATCATTCAAATGAATTGGACTGGAGTCATCCAAATCTCATTTACACTGGTAAGAAAAGAGAACATTGACTACTCTTAGCTGTCTCCTATAACTCAAGCTGCCTGTTGGAATTATCTAAAACAAGGCTTTATTGTTTTTATTATTGCCATTCAATAAGTGCTATTATATTCTTGTAATAATAACTTCAATAATAATATACTCTTTGTTTAACATCAACACCTGGGTAGCTGGGTGAGACCTCCAGCTTTAAGTGAAACCTACTTCAGCACAAAAGTTAAGATTCAATACATTTGTAAGTTTAAAAAAAGAAAAAAAGTTCAACAATCTTTTGTTTCTCTCCAAGGAGGTTAAAACTCTGTGTGGGTATGATTCAATTATTCTCAATATACATCTTAGGTGGATGGCAGAAAATTTTTAAAAACTTTTTAAAGATATTAGAAGAAATTTCAATATAATTGCAATCTCCGAACTAAATTCCATGTTTATCTCTTTGTGTATATCTATCTATATAACATCCACAATAACCAGTGTCCCATCATCGTGCCTAAATTTCCAGTCCTTTTCTGAAAGTTTTACCTTTAACCCCCTTCTCAGAAGGATTTTCTGAAGCTATGTACCTAATGTAGCTGCTTTCTCCAAGTTATTCTCTATTCCACCTTGCCTATTTCCTTCAAAGCTTTTATTTATCCTCTTTTCCCCCCCTACTGCTGTCACTCATACCAGGGAGCTATGGTGGCATAGTTCATAGAGAGTTACACTAACAAGCCAGAGACTGTTTCTCTCTAGTGGTTCAAATCCACCAGCAGCTCTAAGAGTTTTTCTCCTCTTGTGCAATTTACAGGTACAGAAGCCCCGTGGAGGGTTATTTCTGGCCACACAGCAATAAGTTAATTACAGATCATGCACACCACCTACAACTTGAAAGTGACATCTTGAAAGAGGTACATTAACTGAGATATTGAATTGGTGTGTTCCTAGAGATTAACACAATACCTACAGCACACTAAATATGCAAAAATATTTGTTGTCTGAATGAACGAACATTGAAATAACAGTTGTCAGTACCCTGTAGAAATGCTCTTATCCTTCTTCTATAGTTACAACCAAATTCACAAAGATGTGTGTGTGTATAGAAATACTAGCAGAATCTTAATTTTCCAGCTAGGCTACTGGACACCTATCTATAGGTCTACAGGGATACCTTAGCTACAAGGAAACCTCCCTCAATATTGCTGAGTCCTAGTAATAGCCTACAAGTAACATCCAATATTTAATCTGTTCCCCTAGGAAAGCTGCCTTTCTTGACCCAGCTCTCTTATTTCTTTCTGGCACAAATACATCTTCGTAGACATGGATTGTCCCATGACAGACACATTCCTTATTTTAATCCAAGAACCAAATTTTTATAGATTAGACTTTCTTGCAGCAAGAGATATGAATGGTACAAAAATGCAGGTGACAGTAACCAAGGACAATCATATGGAAATAAAATTCTGCAAAAGACCTTCTTAGGGATTCTTTTACATTAATGAATCTCATCTCAGTTTCTTTTTGACCATCAGGAGTTTATCAAATTCCTGATGATAGACCTTAAATATAATTGTCTTTTTGTTGTTTTTAAGTGGTGTCGCGACCCTGTGAACAAAAGACCTGGACACTTGTATAATTTTCTTCCTTTCTCCAGGTTCATAGGGTTTCTGGAGGCAAGTTATTTCAGAAGTGGATGCCACTCCTGCTTCCAAACTTGTTTTAATTGGGGAGCTCCACCAAACACTGTCCATCATAAGTAGCCATTCTTGCATTTGACACATTAGTGTCATAGTGTTCAGCTTCACAGCAACCATGAGTTACTTCTGTAAAGCAAGTGGACATACCAGGGCTATACGACCTAGAAGAATGTTTGACCAAAAACAAGAAAAAAAACAGCCCCTGGGACCTACAGTATTTTTATAATTCCAGCACACCTAGATGCTGGTGGACTCTGCCTGAGACCCCTAATTCATCTGGCAAGCCCTCTCTGCTGACACCCACCCCACTTGGGACGTATAGTATAGTATAGTATAGTATAGTATAGTATAGTAT
>NW_006400035.1:1185292-1187415 GCF_000299155.1 Elephantulus edwardii
AAAATTACAAAACATTACTACAAGAAACAAAAAGAGATCTTGAAAA
Source organism: Elephantulus edwardii (assembly GCF_000299155.1). Classification (NCBI taxonomy): domain Eukaryota; kingdom Metazoa; phylum Chordata; class Mammalia; order Macroscelidea; family Macroscelididae; genus Elephantulus; species Elephantulus edwardii. The sequence goes on from NW_006400035.1 coordinate 1,185,339, forward strand.
GTGGAAGAATATCCCTTGCTCATGGATAGGAAGACTCAATGTTGTGAAAATGGCAATACTACCAAAGGCAATTTACACATTTAATGCAATCTCAATACAGATAATAATCCCATTCTTCAACGAGATGGAAAAGGCAATCTCCAGTTTCGTGTGGAATGGAAAGAAACCCCGAATAACCAAAGCACTCCTTAAGAACAGAAGAATGGTAGGAGGTATCTCACTCCCTGATTTCATATCCTACTGCACTGCCATAGTGCTAAAGACAGCATGGTACTGGTACAATGACAGACACACAGATCAATGGAATAGAATTGAGAATGCGGAGATCAGCTCATATATCTATGGTCAACTGCTTTTTGACAAGGAGATGAAATAAGTCAACTGGGGAAACGACAGCCTTTTAAACAAATGGTGTTGGCAAAATTGGAAAAGTGTCTGCAAAAGACTCAAGCAAGACTCACACCTCACTCCATACACAAAAACCAACTCAAGGTGGATCATGGATCTAGGATTAAAACCAAGGAGAATAAACTTCATTACAGAAAAGCTAGGAACAACACTAGAAGTCCTAATCCACAACATAAACAGTCTACCCAGTATCCTGGAAAACCTACAACAAGGAGAAGATAAAAGTAGATGAATGGGATCTTCTAAGACTCAAATCCCTATGCACATCCAAAAACTTCTCCAACAGTGTAAAAAGGAAGCTACTGACTGGGAAAAAGTATTTGGTAATAACATATAAGATAAGGGACTTATATCCAGAATTTATTAAATACTTCAGCACCACAACAAGAAAAAGGTAAATAATCCAGTAGAAAAATGGGCACAGGATATGAACAGGCACTTCACCGAAGAAGACATTCAATGGCTAACAAGTACATGAAGAAATGTTCAAAATCCCTAGCCCTAAGAGAGATGCAAATTAAAACAACTATGAGATACCATCTCACCCCAGTCAAAATAGCAAAATTTAACAGAACAGCAAGCAACAAATGCTGGCGAGGTTGTGGAGAAATTGGAACCCTTATTCACTGTTAGTGGGAGTGTAAAATGGTGCAACCCCTGTGGAAAGCAGTATAGCGCTTTCTCAAAAAGTTACAAATAGAGATACCATTTGACCCAGCAATTCCTCTACTGCGAATATACCCCGACAAGACCATAACTGTCATCCAAGCAGATATATGCACACCCATGTTTATTGCAGCTTTTTTCACAATACAAGGAGTTGGAAACAACCTAAGTGCCCATCAACAAACGAATGGATAGAGAAACTGTGGTATATTTGCAGAATGGAATACTATGCTGCATTGAAAAACAAGGAACTCATGCAATATGATTCAAAATGGTTGACTCTGGAGAACACTATGCTGAGTGAAATATCCCAGTCACAAAAGGACAAATATTACATGGTTCCACTGTTGTAGAACGGGACTGACCTTGGGCTTGGGCAGAGACTGAGAAAGATGGGTTTAATAATGTATACTGCACTGAAACAGAGGAGGGAGAAAACTGTTTAAAAGAGATATGTGATTAGGTATTTCTGTCCTGACAGGATTCTAGAGCGATGGCTATATGGTGGAGTGGTCCTGGGGGAGGGTTTGTAAAATAATGAAAGAATCTTTTCTTTTACTTTTCCACGAGGGTAGTGTTCTGGGGGGAGCCTTGGGAGGGGACAAATCTACAACAATGAATGAATGGAAATCCAAAGCCTCTGTAAAATTTCACTGAAATTAACAACAAATTTGAATAAAAAAAAAAGAATTAAGTTAGAGTAAGGATGGCAATGGATTTATAACTGCTCAAGGTTATTACAGTATATCGTGGCATGGAGGAGGAATAGTGGAAATGTATCCACATTCACAACATTCCTCTTACCAAAACCATTTATGGAAAATAGGGACTGCATTGGAACATGTATCTCTGGATTGGAAATGATATTGTTAATACTTCTAGCCTTAAGCTTAAAAGATTATAATGTTCAAAATTATTTGTTATACACTTGCTTAAATTTTTACCTCTTTTAACAACTGGGATCTAGAGGGAAGAGAAAAGACCAGAGAACGGCCAAAATTAT
>NW_006400035.1:1188501-1193243 GCF_000299155.1 Elephantulus edwardii
TCAGAACTGGCTTTGACAAGCACTGTGGCAATTGGACAATTAAAACAGACATCCGGGGGGGGGAGAAGAACGAACTGGGGAGGAGGGTAGAGAGAATAGTGCAACAATGAATGAATGAAAACCTAAAATCTCTGTAAATGTTCATTAAAGCTAATAAAATTTAATAATAATTTTTAAAAAATCAAAGGGAAGTACAAATTGAACTTTTCTCAAAATTTACAAAAACTGAAAAACAAATTCAAACCTTGAGTCACATTACTGAAAAAGTCTATGGGTAAATTCTTGAATATGAAGGAAGCCTCAAAAGAAGATCGAAAGAATACTCAGAGTTGACATTGTAAGGCTGGAGAGTGAAGGACTTTCCCATGAGGAAAACTGTTCTTGGCAGGATACCTGGACACTGAAGGGCCAGCGTACATAGACTTCAGGAAGGGGGCTACAATCAGGAAAAGACTCACTCCCTGAGCCATCACACTAAAGTACTAGGGTAGGAACTTCTTGCAATACACCTGGACAGAAGCTGCTCCAGTTTAGGAGCCTGGTCACCGCATTCTGCAGACCTAAGAAGACAATAGCCTTCATGAGAGGGGAATGCAATTAGGTGAGAGACTTACTCCCAGACCTAGCACATTATGGGGATGGAGAGTGAGGGAGCCACAACTCCCAGGGAGGGAAACTGCTTTAAGTGGGATAGCTGTCCTCCATGGAGGCCAGCGTGCCGACCAAAGAGGAAAAAGAATTTCAGAAAGAAGCCTGAAAGTAGGCAAGAGACTCTCTAATAGAGCTAGCATTCTGAAATGCCGGGAAGAGAGCTGCTTGCCACCCCTTGAACAGAAACTTCTCCAAGAATCTATCCTTGCCACTCTGAAGACAATAAACTTCAGGAGAAGGGGCTAATTTAGGAGAAGATTCCTGCAGTACTGGACATCAGACCAGAGAATATTGGAAGGACTTTAGGAGAGGCACTTTCCTGCTCCACAGGTTCTGAAAGAATTTCCAATGAGCAATTTACCCATCCCCATAGACAGAGCTCTCAAGCCTACAACTTAATCAGTAATATCATAAAGATAAAGAACTGTTAACAACTTACACAGATTCAATAGAAGTGACCTAACATAGCAACAAAAACATAATGTCAAGAAAGCTGGAGACAGCTTCAAACATTGTGAAAAAACAAAAATAAGCCTTCTCCTAAAAAAGCATAGCATATTACAGAACAAATGATTACCCCAGAGACAGAAAGCTGGAAGAAATACATTGAAGTGGAGTTATAAAAACACCCACAGAACAAGGTACAAATGATGAAAGAAAGAAAGAAAGAATGGAACCCAAATATCCCAGAAACATGGAATCAGAAGAAATAGATTGATGTAGACTTATATAAACAGTTACAGAAGAAGGTACAAATGATGGAAGAATGGAAGCCAAAATAAAATTAATATTCCAGAAACAGGAAGTGAAAAGACATATCAACATAGAGTAATTTGAACAACTACAGAAGAAATTATAAAAGATGGAAAAAGGAATTGAAACAAAGATAAAGAGGTACAAGATCTTGGGGGAAAAAAATCACAGAACAGAATATAACCAATATAGCACTGGAAATGCATGAAAACATAATCTCCAGAATATCAAGACTGAAATAACAGGAGTTCCAAGATACTGGAAGGTTAAAAAAGCAGAATAGAAGAGATGGACAAATCAAAGAACAGACAGAAGGGAAATAACAAGAACATTAGACTCATATGAGCTAACATCAAAAGAAACAACATACCTGTGTTGAGAATTGCAAAACACGAAAGAAAACATAAAACACTGAGAAAATTGTCAAAGAGGAACTAGAAGAACATGTCTTAGGTATCACTAAGGAAAAGGAAATCCACCTACAAGAAGCTTAACAAATCTCAAACAGACCAGACTCAAAAGAAGAATATCAAGAAATATCATATTCAAATTTTCCAAAATAAAATATAAGGATATAATACTAAAGACAGTGAGAGAAAAACAAAGACTAATTTACAAAGGACAGCCAATTAGATTAAGTTCTGATTTCTCTGTAGAAACTATGTACTCAAGAAGACAACAGAATGGCATATACAGAAATTTGAAAGAAAACAATTGCCAGCTGGCTATTGCCGACAATTGCCTGTACCCAACAAAGCTGCCCGTCATATATGAAGGAGAAACTGGGTCATTTGCAAAAAAGCAGGAACTTAAGGAATTCATTAAAACAAAACCAACTCTAAAAGAAATTCATAGAAACACAAAAGGAAAGTGGATTAAGTATAGTAATCAGGAAAAACAGAAAAAGAACAACAAAATGGCCAGCTATAAAACCTGGCCTGTCTATAGTCATATTTAATGTACATGAATTGAGTGCAACAATCAAGTGAAGAAGAGTAGCAGAAGGAATAAAAAAACAAAGCCCATCGATAAGTTGCCTACAAGAGACACATCTAAGAAACAAGGAAAAAGACAGTCTAAAAATCAAAGGAGGGGCCAGAAACTAAATACCAAGCAAATGACACCCACAAAAAAAAGTAGGAGTAGTAATACTATTCTCTAATAAAATAGACTTCAGGATGAAAACCATTATAAAAAATAAGGGAAGAAATTTTACCGTGATTAAAGGTACAGTAGATTAAAAGTGCTTAACTTTGGTCAGCATCTGCACACCAAACTGCAGACCTAAAAAATACATAAAACAACAGTTAATAGACTTGAAGAAAGAAATAGACAGCACCACAATCATGGTAAGAGATTTGAACACATCACTGTTATCAAAGGCTAGGACAACTCTAAAGAAACTTAACAAAGATTCAGAAGATCTAAGCTATACAATCACCCAAATAGACCTTGTGGGTGTGTTCAGGATAAAGCACTCAACTAAAGATTAATTTACTTTCTTCTCATGTGTACTTAGTACTTTCTCCACAATGAATCATATATTAGGACACAAAGCAAGCCTCAACAAATGAATAAACATTGAAATAATGCAAAGTGTCTTTTCAAACCAAAATGTTGCACAATTAGATATTAACAACAAGATGGTAAAGCTTATAAACCACACATGTAGAAGCTAAATAACACTCTGCATGAACATAATTGGGTTATATAAGAAATTATGAAATAAAAAAAGTTCTTCTAAACAAATGGTGATGAAAATACAATATACCAAAAACTCTTGGATACACAGCCAAGGCAGTCTCCAGAGGACAGACAGTTCATAGCAATAGGCAAACACAGAAAAACAAAGAAAGTATCAGAATTAATTCTCTAACTCAACACTTCCATCAAATAGAAAAAGAACGACAATCTATCCCCACAGACCCTAGAAGAAAGGAAATTTTAAGCACAAGACCTGAAATACATAGAAATAGAAAACAGAAAAAAATGTGTAAACATCAACAAGATCAGGAGCTGTTTTTTCAAAAGGGTCAATAAAATTGGCTACCCTATGGCAAATGACTGTGTGGTTTATAAAAAACTGTGGCTAATTCTGAGAAGAATGGGAATAGCAGAACACTTGATAGTGCTGATGCAAAACCTAAGCTTGGACCAGGAGGCAGTAGTCAGAACAGAGCAAGGAAATACTGCATGGTTCAAAATTGGGAAGGGTATACGCCAGGGCTGTATCTTGTCTCCATACCTTTTCAGTCTTTATGCAGAACAGGTTATCAGGGAGGCTGTACTCTAAGAGGAAAAATATGGCATCAGGTTTGGAGGAAGAATCATCAACAATCTGCGTTATGCAGATGATACAACCCTGCTTGCTGAAACTGAGGAGGACCTAAAGCTCTTGCTGTGGAAGGTCAGGGACTGCAGTCTTCAGTATGGATTGAAACTCAATACCAAGAAAACGAAGATTCTCAACACTGGACCAATTGGCAGCATCAGGATGGATGGTGAAGAGATTGAGATTGTTCACAGTTTTGGTTTCCTTGGATCCACAGTCAACACTCTTGGCACCAGCAGCCAGGAAATTAAAAGATGTATTGCAATGGGAAAGTCTGTGGTTAGAGACCTCTCTTAAGTGCTGAAGTGCAAAGATGTCAGTTTGGAAACTAAGGTGCATCTGATAAATGTCATGGTCCTTGCAATCACTTGCTATACATCAGAGAGCTAGACAATGACTAGGGATGACAGAAGGAGAATTGATGCCTTTAAGCTGCGGTGATGGAGAAGAGTCTTGAGTATACCATAGACTGCTAAGAAAACAGACAGGTTTGGCCTTGAGAGGGTGAAGCCAGGATGCTCCTTGGAGGCAAGGATTCTGAAACTTTGTCTGACATACTTCGGACATGTTACAAGGAGGGACCAGTCCTTAGAGAAGGACATCATGCTTGGGAGTTGGAGGGACAGCTCAGGAGAGGAAGACCCTAGAGGAGATGGATTGATTCAGTGACTGGGTAATGGGGGTAGGTGTGTTGGAGATGGTGAGATTGGCACAGGATAGGGTAGAGTTTAGGGCTGTTGTACATAGAGTCACTATGAGTCACAGGTGACTCAATGACACATAACAACAACAACATGGCAAATGTAACAAAAAACAAATAACTCTAATAATAAATTATAGAGGTGGCATAACAAAAGAATCAGATGAAATTAAGATGTTGCCCTGGATATGCTCACCAAGGTGTGCCAAGAAATCTGGAGAACAACCACTTGGCCAACTGACTGGTAGAGATCTATATTTGTTCCCATTCCAAAGAAAGGTGACCCAACTGAGTGTGGAAACTACA
>NW_006400035.1:1193343-1197581 GCF_000299155.1 Elephantulus edwardii
TAAGTGTCCTTGAGTCGTCAATGACTCATATTGACCCTATGAGCACACTTGTATAACTTCCATCTTTTCTCCAAATTCATAGGGTTTCCAGAGGCAAGCTATTCCGGCAGTGGATGCCAATCCTGCTTCCAAGCTTGATTAATCGGGGAGCTCCACCAAACACTGTCCACCATGGATAACCATTATCACATTTGATAAATCAAAAAAATCCCACAAAAACAAAAACACCCAAAAATTCCCCAATGACCCTCAACCAAATAAGAGATCCCATCTTACAAAGTCTAGTTGCTCCACCCAGTTTCCAAAATGGAGACAAGGCCTTGGCTTTAAATTCAAGTGTCCTCCTGGAGGTCTTATTGACTCTAAACATGACGATTAAATAAAGAAAAAAATTTACAAAGACCCTCAACCAAAACAAGAGTGCCATCATACAGCGTCAAGCCAATGGAAGTCTAAAATGGAAGACAAGGGATTTGCAATATATATTGTTGTGGTTAAGTGCCATCTATTACTAGTCCCATAAACAAAAGACTTTAACTTGATTCTATAACTATTGTTCTTTCTCTAAGTTTATAGAGTTCCCATGGGCATGTTTAGCAAGTGGATGTCACTCCTGCTTCCAAGCCTGTCTATTCGCTAACAAAATATTGTCAATCATGTGAAACCATTATGGCGCTTGACAGACAAATAGCACAACATTCAGTATCACAGCAATCCATAGTTACCTCAGTATAGAGAAATAATAGAAAGTGCTGTAAAACTTATGGGTGCTAATTTCAAAAATAATTACAATCAGGCCCAAAGGCAGTAGTCCAAAGGCCCAAATGAATTAAAACATGGCTGCAGGTCCACCCATGCTTCAAGATCCCATCATAAGGCATCCGATGAGCCAACCAGGTTCCAGAGTCCTTCCCCACCAGCAGAGAAAGAGTGCTCCTCTGAAGCCGAATGAATTAAAACATGGGCACAGGTCCACCCATGCTTCAAGATCCCATCAAAAGTCAGAGAAAGAGTGCACCTGCACCTCTTAAGCCAAATGAATTAAAACATGGCCACACATCCTCCATGCTTTTTTTCTTCTTCTAAAGTAAATCTCCTCTGTGCTTTGGAGTATGAACAAGCTTTAATTCATTCATAGCAATTAGCCTTCTTAATAAACTTAGCTAAAAGCCAAGGCCACTGAGGCAGCATCACCATTCACCAGTTCTCAGCTGCTAATCAAATTCTCCCCACTTCTTTACAGAGACACACAATTCTTTTGAAACTACAAAGATTCAGACTTCTTTCTGGGCATGGAAAACCTCCATGGGGAGTCCATTCTTTATTAGATTGTCATATTTCCAGTCCTAATAATTGAAAAGAGTAATCCCTTGTATTTAACATTTTGAGGGCTTGCTGCAATGGGTAACCAACAATAACGGGACCAAGGCAGAAGCACCCCAGAGCCATGCCAGTACACATCAAAAGCTTATCATGATTCACTGCTTCTTCCCCCTTTTGAATTGAGAAATAGCCTTCGACATGCATGTCATATATGTCAAGGTCTCTCATCTGTCAAAGTATTAGTGGTTCAGTGTCAACATAAATATATCTGTCCATAAATCTTGCAGGGTATAATGATTTGTTGCATTTTAAAGGCAGGACTCTAACATTAGACCCCCTTCTTGATTGTTAACCTGATTGCCTTTAAATTCAGACATTTCAGATGCCTTCTGAATTGACTTCTGTCAAGTGATTGAGTAGCTCCCGCTGACTTATCTACTCTTATGAAGTTAATTCCACCATGGCTCCTGCTGCCACCTGCCTCAGAGGCCACCTGGATGTTGGAAGAAATTATCTCCTCGGTGGGCTTATTATTATTTTCTGTGGAAATGCCTTAGTCCTCAGACTTTTCTTGGTTTTGACCAGACACTTGTCTTTAAAAAAAAAAAAACCAAAACACAGGGAAATGGAGTTTGAATGTTGGTGAAAGGAAGGATTTCCTAGCACTCAGATAGCCAGGAAGCTCATAAAACACAAAAGAGGTGAACCACTGCTGTGAGATAGCATTTACCTTTGTAATCTGAAACCCAAAGGAAAGAATAGTGGTTAGACAAAAACAGCTCTCCTTTTGTATGATAGATTGCATTTATTGAGTGATATTAGGTGTCAAATCTTTTGCTGAGAACTTCAAATGCACTACCTCATTTAATATTTCTAATAAGCTATGAATTAGATAATCTGAAATCCATGCTCTAGAACAGTTCTATTAAACTGCTTAAAGCCAACAGGTGGTGAAGTGTATACCAGATAATTGACTTTAAGCTGTCTGATTGCCAGCCCTAAATTATTAATTACTGCTTTATGCTGCAGTCTTCTCATCATAGTTTCATGTCTAATGCCCAAATTTAGACATATTAATTTACAGAGCTCTGAAATAAACTTAGGGTCATCAGGAAGGTTTGCTAAATTACATACAAGAATGTCAACATGTCTGAGATAAGCTCAGAGCCAGGCCATTGCTATTTATTTTGCGATTGGAAATCTTTCTTCTCTGCATATTGTATACTAGTCAATTTTCAGAAGCTAGGAGATTTTCTTTCAATGTCATTTCTGGTGTACCCCAACTAACCAACAATGATCTCCAGTGTCTGACTGCATCAAGCAGAAGTATGTCATCTCTCCCCTATTCACTGATAGCCAGCAGAGGACCTCTCCTATCAGCAGGCAGGACTCCCACTGGTTTCCAGGCTGATTCACTGTCCACAGCGAGTTGGCTGACACCATTTTGAACTTGGTGCTGGGAAAGTTCACTCCAGCATTGTGTTTGGGAGATCTGAGCAAACTCTGACCAGCTTTCCTATGAAAATTAGCAACTTTTCAGCCAACAAACCATGCCCATAAAAAATTCCGTTAACCACCATGTCTGACCCCTGACACCTCATGTCAGACCTCCACACAGACCCTAAATCCCAGCATCATAGTAAACACTGGCTAGCTAAGGATACTCGTGAAAGATCCAGGCCACACTCAACACTTTGTCAGATTGACTCAAAATATGGAAGAGTCAATGGAAAAGCTCATTATCGGCAACTAAAACAAGGCCAGGAGCTGACTGAGAAGTGGGACAATTACTCATGTATAAGTTCATATTAACGTTGAATAAAATTAAGTCACAAGAACCAAAATATGACCTTGAGTTTATCTCACCTGAATTTAAAAACCATATCAAGAATATATTTGATTCATTAAATATTAATGATTGAAGAACAGAGGAGTTGTGTGGACATCATACATGAAGAAAGCATAATGTCATTACAAAAACAATAGAGAAAGAAAAGATCAAAACAAATGTAAGAAGATATTATGAAAATTTCACTAGAAGATAGAGATGCTAAAACAAAGGAAAGATAAAAGACATGAATGAAAGATCCCATATGCAGCTTGAGAATATAAATCAAAATCTAATAACAACATGTGCAGAGTCAAAAAATCAAAGGGCTGTCAACCAAGAATACTGAACCCAGAAAAATTATCCATCAAATACGAAGGACAGATCAAGATATTCCCAAAAAAGCAAAACCTATGAGAGTTTGTAAAAACAAGATCAGCATTGCAGGAGAGACTCAGAGATGTCCTTCTTGCAGACATACCACAGAAAGCTCCATGGTCCAAAGTACCTAGCAACAACACCAAAAAGAACTCAACACAATGATAGCAATAAAACCTAGCCTCTCAATAGTCACACTGAACGTGAACAGTTTAAATCCACCGTTGAAGAGAAAGAGAGTAGCAGATGGGATAAAAAAACAAAATCCATCAACATGTTGTCTACAAGAGACACACCTGAAAAATGAAGATAAAGACAGGCTAAAAATAAAAGGGTGAGGAAAAATATACCAAGCAAATGGCAACCAGAAAAAAGCAGGAGTAGCCATATTAATCTATGATAAAATAAATATCAATGTAAAAACCATCACAGAGGACAAGGAAGGTCACTACACAATGCTGAAAGGGTCAATAGAACAAAAGGACATAACAATAATAAATATCTATGCACCAAATTAAAGACCAGCAAAATACATAAAACAAACATTAACAAAACTGAAAAAGGAAATAGACAACACTACTATAGCGCTGGGAGACTTCAAAACACCCCTCTCAAGAAAAGGTAGAACTACCAGAAAAAAACTCAACAGAGATACTGAAGAATTAAATCACACAATAAACCAACTTGACCTCATAGATATCTATAGACT
>NW_006400035.1:1198396-1205958 GCF_000299155.1 Elephantulus edwardii
GTCGCTATGAGTCGCAAACGACTCGATGTCACATAACAACAACAACATTAGAATATTTTGAAAATATACACTCTGATAATCTTGAAAACCTGAAGGAAATTGGTAAATTCCTTTAAATTCACAACTTCCCTGACACAGACGTAAACATAGACATGGACAGATGCAAAACAATTGAACACACCCATCACAAAAGTTATAAAAAGATTCCCCTACTTGACTGAATTTTACCACATATTCAGAAAACATTTATCACCAATTCTTCTTAAATTATTAAAAAAGAAGGAATATTTCCAGTGTCATTCTATGTTGCAAACACAACTCTAAATACCAAAAATAGGCAAAGATATTACCAAAAAACAAATCTACAGACAAATATCTCTCATGAACACAGATTTTAAAATCCTTAACAAAATCCTAGCCAGTAGAATCCAATAGTATGTTTAAAAATAATTTTTAATAACCAAGTGAGATTCATAACAGGTTTGCAAGGATGGTTCAACATGAAAAAATAAACAGTGTCATTCATCATATTAACAATAGAACAAGAACCACATGATCCTATAAATTGATGTAGAAAAGGCCTTTGACAAAATGTGACACCCTTTCCCAATTAAAACACTAAACAAAATAGGAATAAAAAGGAATTCCTTCAACATAGTAAAAAAGTATATGCAAAACCAATAGTCAACATCATTCACAAAGGAGAAACTCTAAAGAAATTTCTGTTGTGAACAGGGACCTGACAAGGATCTCCCCTCACCACTTCTATTCAATACTGTATTGGAAGTATTTGCTAGGGGAATATGGCAAGAGAAAGCAATAAAAGGCATCCTGATTGGCAAAGAGGAGGGAAAACTGTTACTATATGCAAACAATATGATAGCATATACAGAAAACCCCAAGGACTCAACAACAACAACAACAAAAACAAAAAAACCCTACTAGCCTTTGGAGACCCATTTAATGGAGTGTCGGGATACAGGATATATTTTTTTAAAAAAAATCCATGGGTTTCCTCTACAGTAACACAGAAAACACAAATAAATCTAAGAAAGCAAAACAATGTGTAATAGCCAACTACACATTGTGATACTTGTGAATAAACCTAACTTGAGGCACAAAAGCCCAATAAAGAAAACTACGAAACAATAAAATACCTAAACAAAGGGGAACAATATCCCCTGTTTATGGATAGGAAGACTCAATATGGAAAAAAATTACAATCCTACCAAAAGCAATCTACATGTTTAACACAATCCCAATAGAGATAAACAAGTTCATTTTTCATAGAGATATAAAATGCAATTAGCAAGGTTTTTTGGAAAGGAAAGAAATGCTGAATAAGCATAGCACTTGAAAACAAGAATGAAATGAGAGGCATAGCACTCTCTGATAGAAAAAATTGCTACACAGTCATAATAACAAAAACAGCATGATACTTGTACAATGACAAACAGGTAGATCAATTGAACAGAACTGAGAGCCCAGAAATTATCCCATATATCCACAGTCAAGTGATACTTGACAAAGAAACAAAACGTATCAAATAGGAAGCCATAACATGTTCAACAAATGGTGCTGGCAAAACTAAACCACTACCTGAAGAAAGAAGAACCAGGATCCACATTGCGTGCCATAAACAAAAAACAACCCAATTTGGATCTGAGACCTAGCGGGATAGCCCAAAATCTTAAAGAGCATAAGAGACAAAATGGAGCAAACTTAGAAGGTCTAATGTATGGTACTAAAAGGCTGGCAAATACACTCAGAAATGAACAACCAGGAGAAGATAAACCCAAATTAATGAGATCTTCTTAAGATTGAGTCCTTGTGCACATTAAAAACTTTTTTCAACATGGTGAAAAGAAAGTCTACAGACTAAGAAAAAATATTGGACAATGCCATCTCAGACAAGGGTCTCATCATGGAAGTTTACAGACTTCAGGACCTCCAGACGAAAAAAGACTGATAACACAATTGCAAAATGGGCAAAAGATATGAAAAAAACTTATCACAGAGGAAGACATTCAGATACCTAACAGATTCATGATAAGATGCTCAAAATCAATTGCAATCAGAAATACAAAATATGGAGAGGATGAAATTGATGAATGGGACCTCCTAAAGATTAAATCTCTAAACCAAAATTATCCATTGAGACTCTTCATTGCTTTGGAAGAAATACTATGTAAAATCTAACAAATATTGAGGATGATAAGGTGGTTAAGATTTCTATCATCTGTTTATAAAAAAACTAAAGAGGGAAATTAAACAAGAGAGAGGTAAGCATGTACATACAGTTTTCAATGTGTGGTCCAGGAAACAAATGGAATGGTACTTACCAATAAAGCATGGTAATATATTAAGAATCCAAATGAACCACAAAATGTATGTGCCTAAAGGCAACTAATTCAATTTCACTGTAAAATTGCTTCATTTATTAATTTAATTGTATGTGTTTAAACATTTTATTACTGTCTCATTAATTCCCCATTTGAAAAAACACCTAAAGTAAAAAAAAATAATAATTAAATCTCTGTGCTGATCAAAACCTTTTCTCTTTAACAGGGTGAAAAGAAAACCTACTGACTGGAACACACATTTGGCAACATTATCTCAGGAAGAGTCTCTGTAAACAGTATTTTGAAACAAAAGTTTACAGATTACTACAGGGTTTCCACCAGTAAAAGACTGATAACACAATTAAAAAATGTGCATTATGCAGAGGAAGACATTCAGATGGCCAGCCAATAGACACATGAAGAGTGTCTCAAAATCACCGACAATCAGAGAGATGCAAATAAAAATCACAATAAGATACCCTCTTACCCTAGTAGCAGTAGCAAAGTTTAGCATGACAGAAAGCTATAAATGTTAGAGAGGATGTGGAAAGATAGGTACTCTCATACACTGTTGATGGTATTGTAAAATAGTACAACCACTCTAGGAGAGAGTTTGGCATTTCCTCAAAAAGTTGAACATAAAAACTCCATATGACCCAGATATTCCACTACTAGGAATATACCTTAAGAAAGTAGAACTGGGGGGATTGTGTACCAATGAGGGAGTTTTTCTTTTGCTTTTCAAGGAGAGGAGCAAATGGGGGGGAGGGGGGAGGGGTTTGTGCGGGGAGAAGGGTGCAACAATGAATGAACGGAATCCCAAAATCTCTGTAGATGTTCACTGAAATGAAAAATAAACAACCTAAATTAAAAAAAAAAGAGAGTAGAACTGAAACACAAACAAAAATATGTACACCAATGTTCATAGCAATGTTATTCACCAACACAAGATCATGAAAACAGCACAAATGTCTAACTACAACTGAATGGATTGAGAAATTGTAGTACATTCACACAACAGAATGCTACGCAGCACTCAGGAGCAATAATTTAAAAAAAAAAAGACTCCATAACTTGGGAGAGACTGGGGAGTATTATGCTGAGTAAACTCAGTCTCATAAGGACCAATACTGCATAAGGCCATTGTTGTAAAAATAGAAAAATAACTAGTATATCATGTACTGGGACCCAAATGAGGAAGAGGTGAGAGCAGAGGGTGAAGATGGGTAAGGGCAAAACCACAGGGCTGCACTGTTTAGAGGGTGGAGGGAGGAAATGAAGGAAATGGGAAGGATTTGTCAGGGACCTGAAAAGACAGGCAAATGGTGGGTAATGTCCAATGGTGATTGATTTTATAAAACATAATGCATGAGAATGATTGTGTGAAATTCAATATGAATGAAGAAGAGAGTGAAACACAATGTTTACAAAATTTGTGAGCAATCAAATATATTTTTTTAAAGTTCAAGAAAAAAAAATCACTGGCAAAAGAGAGATGCAAATCAAAACCACAATGAGATACTATCTCACCCCAGGATCAGTAGCAAAGTTTAATAGGACAGGAATCAATAAATATTGGAAAGGATGTAGGGAGATTGGAACTCTCATATTCTGCTGATGAGCTTGTAAAATGATGCAACCACTCTGGAAATCAGTTTGGTGTTTCCTCAAAAAGCTGGACATAAAAAAATCCTGTATAGTTTTCCAATTTTGCCAGCACCATTTGTTTAAAAGACTGTTGTTTCCCCACTTGACTGATTTCATCTCCTTGTCAAAAATCATTGACCATAGGTACATGGGCTTATTTCTGGATTTTCAATTCTATTCCATTGGTCTATGTGTCTGCCATTGTATCACGCTGTCTTGAACACCATGGCAGTGTAGTAGAAATTGAAATCAGGGAGTGAGATGCCTCTTACCTTGTTTCTCTTTTTAAGGAGAGTTTTGGTTATTCTGAGCCTCTTTTCATTCAAAATGAAATTGAAGATTGCCTTTTCCATCTACTTGAAGAATGGAATTGATATTTGTATTGAGATGACATTGAACGTATAAAGATCCACACTTCAGTCTATACACAAACACCAACTCAAAGTGGACCAAGGACCTAGGACTATAACCAAGAGAAAATCTTGGAAGGATGCAAGAAGACCCAATCCACAACATAAATAGTCTTCCAAGCATCCTGAAAAACCTAAACCAGGAGAGGATAAAATAGATGAATGGGACCGTCTAAGAATCAAATCCCTATGAACATCTTAAAAACTTCTCCAACAGGATAAAAAGGGGAAAATATTTGGCAATGACATGTTTTATAACTAGAATATATAGAGACTGCTTGAGCATCACAACAAGATACATGTAAACAATCCCATTTAAAAATGGGCACAGGATATGGACAGACACTTCACTAAAGAAGACATTCAGATGGTGAACAAACAGATGAAGAAGTGTTCAAAATCTCTAGCTCTAAGAGAGATGAAAATCAAAACAACTATGAGATATCATCTTACCCAATAAGAACAGCAAAATTCAACAGAGCAGCAAACAACAAATACTGGAGAGGCTGTGGAGAAACTGAAACACTTATTCATTGTTGGTGGGAGTGTAAAATGGTGCAACCACTATGGAAGGCAGTATGGCACTTTCTCAAAAAATTACAAATAGAAATACCATTTGACTCAGCAATTCCACTGCTGGGAATATACCCCAAAGAAACCATAACTGCCACCCAAGCAGATATATGCACACCCATGTTTATCATGGCTTTTTTCACAATAGCAGGGAGTTGGAAACTACCTACATGCCCATTAACAAATAAATGGATAGAGAAGCTGTGGTATAGTCACACAATGGAATACTATGCTGCATTGAAAAACAAGGAACTTATGAAATATTATTCAAATGGGTGACCCTTGAAGACCTTATGCTGAATGAAGTATATAAGTCACAAAAGGACAAATACTGCATGGTGCCACTGTTGTAAAACAGGATTGACATCGGGGTTGGAGGGAGACTGAGAAAGATGGGTTGAATAATGTATACTGTAGTAAAACAGAAGAGGGAGAAAACTGTTTAAAGGGGATATGTGATTAGGTATTTTTGTCATGACTGGAGTCCAGAGTGAAAACTGCATAGTGGAGTGGACCTGGGGTGAGAGATTGTAAAACAATGAAAGAATTTTTCATTTGCTTTTCCAAGAAAAGAGTGAACTTGGGGTGGGCAGAGGGTTGGGAGGGGAGAAAAGTGCAACAATGAGTGAATGGAAATCCAAAGTCTCTGTAAATTTTCATTGAAATTAATAATTTAATTTAAAAAAACAGAAGGATAACCAGTAAGATGTGTATAAATGTCTCAAAGGGAAATGAGTAGGGGAAGATGGGCTGACTATGGGAAGTGGAACATATCACAGGGTTGCACAACTTGTTGGAAGGATGGATGGAATGAAAGAATTCAGGAAGATCCAGTGGGAACCTGAAAAGATGAGATGATAATGGGCATAGATCACAGTGATTGGCTTTATAAAATGCAATGTATGGGGATTATTGTATGAAACATGATGTAAATGAAGAAATGTGTGAAACATAGTGTATATAAATGAATCACAATTTTGCATGTAAACCAATATAAAGTAAAAACATGAAAACAAAAATGCTAATGATGAAGTTCGGGAGAAGGGCAGGGAGAATACTCAGAATCATTCTACCAAAAAGAATTGGTGAACATAAAATTATTTCAGGAAGTATCATATGATTGAGAACCAATGGTAATGAAGGAAGAAGTTTCATCTACACTAAAGGAATTGGAAAAATATAAGGCATCAGGAATTGATGTTATATCAAATGACATGTTTTAGAAATTTGGATGTGCTCACTCATCTATACCAAGAAGAACTGACCAAGTTACTAGAGGAGACTCCTATTTGTGCCCATTTCCATAAAAAATTATACAATAAAATGTGGAAATTATAGAGCAACATTACTAATATCATATGTGAATAAAATATTTCTGAAGCTTATTTTTAAAACAGCTCGAACAGCACATTGACAGGGAAGTTCCAGAAATTCATACCGGATTAAGAGGAGGCCATGCCTTGAGTAACATCAATACTGATGACAGATGAATGTTAGTTGAAAGTATAGAACACCAGAAATATATTTATCTGTTTGACTGGCTATGCAAAAGCATTTGATTGTGTGGCTCATAACAAGACTTAATTGTGCTATGTGAAACCTATACCTAGACAAAGCTGCTGTTTTCTGAATAGAGTAAGGTTATTCTACCTGTTTTAACATTAGAAAAGATATATGTCAGTATTTTATCCTTTCTCCATACCTGATCAATCTGTGTACTGAGCAAATAAACAAAGATTCTAGACTATATGAAGAAGAATGTGACATCAGGATTGGAAGAAGACTCATCAACAACCTGCCTTATGAAGATAGCACAACCTTGTTTGCTAAAAGTGAAGAAGATTTTAAATACTTACTGCAGAAGATCAAAGATTGTAGTCTTCAATATGGATTACATTTCAACACCAAGAAAACAAAATTTCTTTGTGCTAGACCAAAAGGCAACGTCATGCTAAGTCAGGAAAAGATGGAAGTTGTCAACTATTTCATATTTTTTGGATTCATAATCAACATCATGGTAAATAGCAGTTAAGAAATCTGAAGATGTGTTACACTGAGAAAATCTACTATCAAAGTCCCCTCCAGAGTACTAAGCAACAAAGGTGTCAGTTTTTACAGTAAGGGTTTTTTGACTCATGGTACCTGATTCAAAGTATATGTTCAATTTGTTATGCACCTGAAAGTTGGACAGTAGATAAAGATGACAGAAGAATCAATGTCTTTGAATTATGGTATTGCCTAAGAGTATAGAATATCCTATGAACTGACAAAAGAACAAATAAGTCTATCTTGGAGGAAATGCAACCAGGTGTTTCTTAAAGACAAAAATGGTGAAACTGAAGATGGCATAAGATAGAGCAAGGTTTGGGTCATAGGGTGCCTAGGAGTTGTACTCAAGTCCACCACTACCACCCAATAAGAGCTCAATATACATTCTTCTAGAGTGCACATGATGGTGAAGAGATTGAGATTGTTCCATTTTGGTTTGCTTGGATCCACAGTCAACACTCTTGGCACCAGCAGCCATGAAATTAAAAGATGTATTGCAAAGGTAAAGTCTGCAGTTAGAGACTTCTCTAAAGTACTGAAG
>NW_006400035.1:1216029-1222798 GCF_000299155.1 Elephantulus edwardii
GATAGGGTGGAGTTTAGGGCTGTTGTACATAGGGTCTCTATGAGTCGCAAGGAGCTCAATGGCACATAACAACAACAACAAGAACAGTGCACATTGAATATTCTCCAGATAAACTATATCTGGTAGGTCACAAAGGAAACATTGAGATACTGCAAAGCTATAAAATTATAAATCAACAAGAAGATAAAAGTGGATAACCATGCTCTTGGAAACATAATAACATCTTGCTTGATCATTACCAGAGCTCCCAATAGAAGAAATAAAACATGAAATTTAAACACTATAACACTAGAAAAAAGAAAACAATAAAGAGCAGAAATAAATTAACTAGAAAACAGAAAGACAGTACAAACTATCAATAAGCTCTTGAGTTGATTCCCCAAAAAAGATTAATAAAATTGATAAACTACTGGCACAAACTTAGTGAAAGACAAGACACAAATTGCTTGAACAATAAATGAAACTGGAGACATCACAATAGGACTAACCAAAATAAAAAGGATAATAACAGAATACTACAAAGAGCTACATTCAACACATTCTAAAATCTAGAGGAAATGGACTTTTTTTTTCATTTATACTTTCTTCTCTTCCCCCCATTCACATTGTGTTTCATACAATCATTTCCATACATTGTGTCTTATAAAATTAATCACCATGGATCTCTGCCTACCATTATCCCATCTTTTCAGATCCCCACTTTCCTAATTCCTTTAACCCCACCTCAACCCCTCAAACTCTGCAACCCTATGATTTCCCATCTTCCCCACCCTCAGCCCCTCTACCCTCTCCTCTTCCCTCTTAGGACATTTATATACATCTTTCTAGTTATTCTTCAGTTTTGGATACTTCAGTTTTGGCCTAGCCTATGTTGTATAGTATTCTGCTAAATTGTTGCTCCTGAGTGTTGCATAGTTTTCAGTCATGTAAGTGTACTACAAATTCTCAATCCATTGATCTGTTGATGGGCATTTGGGCTGTTCCTATGTTCCTGTTATTGTGAATAATGCAGCTATGAACATTGGTGTACAAATCTCCATTTGTGTCTCAGTTCTATTTTCCTCAGAGCATATTCATAGCAGTAAAATAGCTGAGTCATATGGAATTTCTATATTCACTTCTTGAAGAATATCAAGCTGTCTTCCAGAGTAGTTGTACAATTTTTCAAACCCATAAGTATAAGAAAGTTCCAACATCTCCACATCCTTTTACTTACTGTTCTGTTTAACTTTGTCACTGCTACTGGAGTGAAATGATATCTCATAGTGGTTTTGATTTGCTTCTCTTTTATTGCCAGTGATTTTAAGCCTCCACCAAAAAAACCCTAATAACTCAATTATAAAATGGACAAAATACATGGAAAGACTTCACAGAAGAAGACTTTGGGATGGCCAACAGACACATGAAGAAATGGACAATTTCTTATAAGCTACCTAAACTAACATAGACAAAAGCAAAACACTACCAGATTCATTACAAAAAAAATTAAAAAATAACTTGAACAGGTCAGAAAAACCTAACAGCAACAAAAAAGCCCTGGGCTTCACTGATGAATTATACTGAACATTCATAGAAAAAGGGTTGTCAAACGTACTTAAACTGTTTTCAGAATATAGAAAGAGATGAATTACTTCCAGATTCATCCAATGAAGCAAATATAACCCTGACACCAAAACCAGGAAAACACACCACTAAAAAAGAAAACCATAGAAAAACATTCTTCATGAACGTGCCCATCATCAAAGCGTGAGCCATCAAATCCCACATCATATCAAAAGAATAATTTATCATGATCAAGTTAGATTCATACCAAGAATGCAAGAGTGGTTCAACATAAGAAAAACAATTTCATCCACTACACCAATATAACAAGAAAAAAACCCACAAGATCATTTCAATTGACACAGAAGATTCACATGACAAAATTCAACATCTCTTCTTGATTAAAACATTCAAAAATTAGGAATAGAGAGGGAGTTCCTCAACATAATTAAAAGCATATATATGAATCCAATCATCAATATCACCTTCAATGAAGCAAAATTAAAGATATCCCCCCTCATGAACAAGGATCAGAAAAGTATGCCCACTAACACAATACTCATGCAATATTGTCTTGGAAGTCCTAGGAAGAGCAATAAACCAAGAAAAGAAAATAAGAGGCAATCAAATTGGCAAAGAAGAACTAAATTATTTCTATTTGCAGATGATATGATACTGTTATTGATAGGTGCCATCAAGTCAAGTACAACTCATATGAACAATAAATTTCAACGCTGTCCTTTCCTGTGCCATCTTCACAATCTCTGACATACTCATGCCTATTGCTGAAGTCATCATATCAGTTCACCTGACTGAGGCTCTTTCTCTCTTTTTCTGACCCTCCAACTTTCCATGTACAATATCTCTTTCCAAGGAATAATCTCTCCTAGCAACATGCCCAGATTATGTGAGATGAAGCTTCATCTTTGCCTCCAAGGAGCACTCTGGATGAACCTTCTTCAAGAAATATCTTTTTGTTCTGTTGGCAATACAAAGGATCTCCAACACTCTTCTCTAGCATCACAGTTCAAAGGCAATTATTCTTCTTTTGTCATCCTTAACCATTGTCCAGCTCTCAGATGCATAGCAAGTGATTGTATAGACCATGGCCTGAGTCAGGAGCATCTTAGTCCTCAAAATGACATCATTACTCCTCCGTAAGTTTCAAAGGTCCCTGACTGAAGACTTTCCCAATGTAATTTATCTCCTGACTGTTGTTATCAAGTGTAATGAGTGTTTTTCCAAGCAAGATGAAGTTATTGACAATCTCAATCCTTTCCCCAGCCATCATAAAGTTGCCTATTGGTCAAGTGTGCCTATTGTTGCCTCCTTGATGTTGATATTCAATCTATGTTGAAGTCTGTACTGTTTAACAGTCTGCAGCAAATGTTCCAGGTCCTCCTCACTTTCAACAAACAAGGTTGTGCCATTTGCATAGCTAAAGTTATTGCTGAATCTTCCACCAACCCTGATGCCATATTTTTTTATAGTCCCATTTATAAAACAATTTGCTCAGCATTTAAATAGGTATGGAAAAAGGATACAATCCTGACACACACCTTTCCTAATGAAGCAGCCCTAGATATGCTCACCAATCTATGCCAGGAAATTTGGAAGACAGCTGGCTGGCCAACTGACTAGAAGAGATCAGTGTTTGTTCCCATTCCCAAGAAAGGTGATTCAATAGAATGTGGAAATTCTAGAACAATATCATTAACATTGCATGAAAGCAAAATACTTCCTGAGAATCATTCAAAAATGGCTAGAACAGAACCAGAACATAGATAATTGCCAGATGATCAAGTAAATTTAGAAGAGACTGTGGCACCAGAGACATCACCGCTGATGTTAGCAGTGGTTTAACATAATGCTGGTTTAACATAAATTATATCATGATAATGTCTTTGTATGCTTTATTAACTATGCAATAGCATTTGAATGAGTGGCTTATGGCTAACATTGAGAAGAAAGGGAATCCTTGAACACTTGATTGTGCTCATATAAAATCTATACCTAGATCAAGAAACTATTGTGAGAACAGAGCAAGGGAACATTGTTGTTGTTGTTGTTGTTGTTATGTGCCTTCGCATTACCTGAGACTCAAAGCGACCTTATGTACAGCAGCCCTAAACGCTGCTCTACCTTGTGCCAATCTTATTGTCTCTGATATGCCTATCCCCAGTACCTCAGTGACTGAATCAATCCATCTCATCGAAGGTCTTTCCTGCGCCATCCCTCCACCCTCCCAAGCATGACATCTCTCTTCTAGGACTGATCCCACCTTGCAACATGTCCAAAGTATGTCAGATGAAGCTTCAGAATCCTTGCCTCCAAGAAGCAGCCTGGTTTTGCTCTCTCCAGGGCGAACTTGTTTGTTCTCTTAGCAGTCCATGGTGTATTCAGTACTCAATTCTCCTTGTATTATCCATACTCACTGTCCAGCTCTCTGATCATAGCAAGTCATTGCAAAGACCATGGCATGTATCAGGCACACCTTAGTCATAGTACTTTAAAACTAAAAAAGGTGTGCCTCAAGTCTGTGTCCTCTCTCCATATCTATTCAATCTGTTGTTGTTGTTTGCCTTCAAGTTGAGCATGACCCATAGCGACCCCACGAAGGGGCTGAAGCCCTTCCACAATCATCTCTATTTATCAAAGACTTTCCAGAAGCATACTGTTTAGGAAGTGGTTACCACTCCTACTTCCAAACATGTCTTAAACTGGGAACTCCACCAAACACTGTCCACTATGGGTAACCATTACGGCATTTGACATCCCAGTGACGCAATGTTCTGCATCAGAGAAACCCCAGGTTACCTCAGCACAGCATATTGACAGAAGAATGTTTCTCCAAAATATAATAACAACCAAGTTTTAAATACAAAAGCCCTCCGTAAGGTACTGTTTACTTTAAACATGAGGCTTAAATTAAAAACAACCAATCTAGTATGTTTTTCTTGTTTTATTGTGCCCTTGAGTCGCCTGCAACATATAGCAACCCTGTATATAGCAGCTCTGAACACTTTCCCATCCTAAGCCAGTCTCACTAATTCCAGCACACCAACCCCCTTTATCCCCTATACCATATCAATCCATCTGATCCGGGGTCTTCCTGGCCTGCGCTGACCCTCCACCCTTCTGAGCATGATGTCCTTCTCCAGGGACCATTCTCTCCTGGCCACATGCCTAAAGTATGTGAAACAGAGCTTCAAAATCCTACCCTCCAAAGAGAGACTTGGTTTCACCCTCTCCAAGACAGACCAATTTGTTTTCTTGGCAGTCCATGGTATGCTCAAGACTCTTCTCCAGTACCAAACTCTAGATCATCTATTCTTCTGTCATCCTTAGTCATTGCCCTGCTCTCTGAAGCATAACAAGTAATTGAGAAGACCATGGCCTGGATTAGGTGCACTTTTGTCTCTAGACTGACATCATTGCTTTTCAGCACTCTAGAGAGGTCTATGACAGCAGATTTTCCCAATGCAATTCATCTTTTGATTTCCTGACTGCTAGTGTTAAGAGTGTTGATTGTGGAGCCAAGCAAGCTGTAATTGCTAGCAGCCTCAATCTCTTCTCCATCTATCAGGGTGTAGCCAATTGGCCCAGCGGTGAGAATCTTTGTCTTCTTGATGTTGAGCTTAAATCCATATTGAAGAATGCAATCCTTGACCTTCTGTAATAAGTCTTCAGGTCTTCTTCAGTTTAAGCAAGCAAGATTGTATCATCTGCATATCATAGATTGCTGAGGAGTCATCCTCAAGTCTTTTCTTTAAAAAAATTATTAATTTTAAAGAACATTTACTGATATTTTGGATTTCCATTCATTCATTGTTGCATTTTTCTCCCTGCCCACCCCTCCCCCACAGTTAGCTCTTCTCTTTGAAAAGTAAAAGAAAAAATTATATTCATTGGTATACAATCCCCTCCCCCACTCAGTACACTCCACTATGCAACCTTCATTCTGGACTCTTGTCATAAACATAATACCCAATCACATATCGCTTTTAAACTGTTCTCTCCCTCATCTGTTTCAATACAGTATATATAATTTCTCCAATTTTTCTCAGTGTCCCCAATCCTGATGTCAGTCCTTTTCTACAAGAGTGGCACAATGCAGTATTTGTCTTTTGTGACTGAGATATTTCACTCAGCATAATGTACTCCAGGGTCACCCATTTTGAATAATATTGCATGAGTCCCTTGTTTTTCAGTGCAATTTAGTACTCCATTGTGTGGATATACCACAGCTTCTCTATCCACTGTTTGTTGATGGGCCCTTAGGTTGTCTCCAGCTTCTTGCTATTGTGAACAGAGCCACAATAAACATGGGTGCGCATATATCTGCCTGGGTGACAGTTATTTCCTTAGGGTATATTCCCAGTAGAGGAATTTTTGACAAAGCTGCATACCTTCTTCCATAATGGTAGCACCATTTTCACTCCCACCAACAGTGAATAAGCATTCCAGTTTTTCCACAACCTCTCCAGTATTTATTGTTTGATGCTCTGTTAAATTTTGCTCTTCTTACTGGGGTGAGATGATATCTCATAGTTGTTTTGATTTGCATCTCTCTTAGAGCTAGAGATTTTGAACATTTCTTCATGTGCTTGTTGACCATCTGAATGTCTTATCTGGTGAAGTTTCTGTTCATATCCTATGCCCATTTTTCAGTTGGATTGTTTACCTTTATCTTGTTGTGGTGTTCAAGTATTTTATAAATTCTACATATAAATCCCTTATCATACATGTCATTGTTGTTGTTATGTACCATCGAGTCATTTGAGACTCATAGTGACCCTATGTACAAGAACCCTAAATGCCGTTCTATCCTGTGCCAACATGGCTGTCTCAAACGCATTCACTCCCACCACTCCATTCACAGAATCGATCCATCTCATCAAGGGTCTTCCTCTCCTGTGCTGTCCCTCCACTCTCCCAAATATGATGTCCCTCTCCAAGGACCAGTCCCTCCTTGCAGCATGCCCAAAGTATGTCAGAAGAAGCTTCAGAATCCTTGACTCCAGGGAACATTCTTGCTTGACCCTCTTCAACACTCTTATCCAGCACCACAACTCAAAGGCATCAATTCTCTTTCTATCATCCCTATTCACTGTCCAACTTTCCGATGCATAGTACATAGCAAAGACTATAGCCTGGATCAGGTACACCTTAGTCTCTAGCCTGACATCGTTGCACTTCAGTACTCTTGAGAGGTCCCTCACAGCCG
>NW_006400035.1:1223593-1259820 GCF_000299155.1 Elephantulus edwardii
ATATCTATCTCTTCCAGTCAGTTGGCCAGCTGACTGTTCTCCAGATTTCCTGGCACAACCTAGTGAACACATCCAGGGCAGCGTCTGTTTGTTGAAATAAATCAATTGGTATGCAGTCAACTCCTGGAGCCTTGTTTTTGCCAATTCCTTCAGAGCAACTTGAACTTCCTCCTTCATCACCATAGGTTCTTGCTCACATGTTATTTGATGAAATTCCTCTGTGTCAGCCAATTCCTTCTGATACAGTGACTCTGTGTACTCCTTCCATCTTCTTTTTCTACATCCTGGATCATTCAATATTGTACCCAAACTATCCTTAAGTATTGCCACCCATGGCTTGAATTTGTTTTTCAAATCCTTCAGCTTAAGAAACACTGAGCGAATCCTGCCCTTTTGATTTTCTGACTCCAGCTCTATGCACATTTCATTATAGTATCTTGCTTTGTCATCCCAAGCTGCCTTTTGAAATTTTCTATTCAGCTCTTTTCCCAGTCTGTTTCTTCCGTTTTCACCCTGTTGGAGAAGTTTTTGGAAGTATATAGGGATTTGATTCTTAAAAGGTCCATTCATCTATCTTATATTATCCTGGTTGTAGATTTTTCAGGCTGTTAGGAAGACTGTTTATATCATGTATTAGGACTTACAGAGTTCTTCCAAGCTTTTCTTTAATGAAGTTTGTAGTCCTTGGTTTTAGTCCTAGGTCCATAATCCAGTTACAGTTGGTTTTTGTGTATGGAGTGAGGTGTGGATCTTGCTTGAATCTTCTGCAGATAGTTTTCCAATTTTGCCAAAACCATTTGTTTAAAAGGCTGTCATTTCCCCACTTAGCTGATTTCACCACCGTTTAACTAATCAGTTGACCATAGGTACATGGGCTAATTTCCAGGTTCTCAATTCTATTCCATTGATCTATGTGTCTGCCATTGTACCAGTGTCATACTTTCTTAACCACCAGGGCAGTGTAGTAGGATTTGAAATCAGGGCATGAGATACCTCCTACTTTTTTTTCTATTTTAAGAATTGCTTTGCTTTTTCGGGCTTTCTTTCATCTTTTCCATCTCATTGAAGAATGGGATTGGTATTTGTATTGGGATTGCATTGAACATGTAAATTTCCTTTGGTAGTAATGCCATTTTCAAAATATTGAGTCTTCCTATCCATGAGCAAGGGATATTCTTGCACTTCTCCAGGTCTCTTTTTATTTCTTGCAGTAATGTTTTATAATTTTCTTTGAATATATCTTTCGTGCTTCTGGTTAGATTTACTCCCAAATATTTTATCTTGTGATTAGCTATTGTGAAGGGTATTTTTTTTTCTTAGCTCCCACTCTTTATTCTCTTTATCACTGTAGAAAAATTCAACTGATTTTTGTATGTTGATCTTGTATCCTGCTACTTTGCTGAATTGGCCAACTATGTCCAATAGTTTTCTTGCTGAGTCCTTAGAATTTTCTAAGTATACTATAATATCATCTGCATGGAGTGATAATTTTACCTCCTCTTTGCCAATTTGGATACCTCTTATTTCTTTCTCTTGTCTTATTGGTATCGCTAATACTTCCAATACAATATTGAATAAGAGAGATGATAGTGAGCATCCTTGCCTAGTTCCTGTTCTTAAAGCCTTTAACCTCTCTCCATTGAGAACAACATTAGCTCTCGGATTTGGATAAATACTTTTTACTATATTGAAGAAATTCCCCTCTATTACTATTTTGTTGAGTGTTTTAGTCAGGAAATGGTGTTGGATTTTGTCAAAGGCCTTTTCTGCATCAATTGATAGGATCATGTGGTTCTTGTTCTTTGCTTTGTTAATGTGATGAATTACATGGATTGTTTTTCTTATTTTGAACCATCCTTGCACACCTGTTATGAATCCTACTTGGTCATGGTGAATTATTTCTTTGATGTATCATTGGATTCTATTGGCCAGTATTTTATTCAGGATTTTTCAGATATGTTCATAAGATATATTGGCTTATAGTTTTCTATTTTGGTGGTGTCCTTTCCTGGCTTTGGTATCAAGGATATGTTTGCTTCATAGAATGAGTGTGGGAGAATTCCATCTTTTTCTATTTTCTGAAATAGTTTATGTAGAATTGGTGACAGTTCTTCTCTGAATGTTTGATAAAACTCACTTGTAAAACCATCTGGTCAAGGGCTTTTTGTGGTTGGAAGTTGTTGTATTACTGTTTCAATTTCTTCTTTTGTAATGTGTCTGTTCAGATGTTCAGTTTCAGTTTATTTCAATTTAGGTAGGTTATGCATTTCTAAGTATTTGTCCATTTCCTCTAAGTTTTCATATTTGTTTGAGTATAGTTTTTCATAATACTCAAATGTTAGCCTTTTTATCTTAGTTGGTTCTGTTGTGATGTTGCCTGATTCATCTCTTATTCAGATTATTTATGTCTTCTCCTTCTTTTCTGTGTGACTTTTGCTAATCGTTTGTCAATTTTAATGACCTTTTCAAAGAATCAACTCCTAGTTTCATTGGTAGTTTCAATTGTTTTTCGGTTTTCTATTCCATTTATTTCTGCTCTAATATTTATAATTTCAGATTTTTTTAGAGGGTGTCAGGTTTTCTTGCTGTTCTTTTTCAATTTGCTGGAGATGTTGAGTTAGAGTCAATGGTCAATTTTTTCTGCCTTTTGATGTGTATGCTTATTGATACCAATTGACCTCTGATTATTGCTTTGGCTGTTGCCAGAGGTTTTGGTAAGTGGTGTTTTCATTGTCATTTGTTTCAAGAAATATTTAATTTCATTTTTATTTCTTCTTGTACCAAGTCATGTTGAAGCATGGTGTATGGTTTTATCTTATTGTTATTAATTTCTAATTGTGTAGCCTTATGGTCTGAGAAGAATCTTTGTATTATTTCTACATTTTTTAAATAATTGATGCTTGCCTTGTGACCTAAATGTGATCTATTCTGGAGAATGTTCCATGCCCATTGGAGAAGAAGGTACACTGTGCTTTTGGGGGGTGCATTAGCCTATAAATACCTATGAGGTCAAGTTGGTTTTTTGTGTGGTTTAATTCTATCTTTTCTTGAGAGGGGTGTATTGAAGTCTCCAAGTACTATAGTAATGTTGTCTATTTCCTTTTTCAGTTTTGTTAATGTTTGTTTGATGTATTTTTCAGGTCTTTCATTTGATACATAGATATTTATTATTGTTATGTCCTCTTGTTCTATTGACCCTTTCAGCATTATGTATTGACCTTCCTTAGGTTTTCTTCTTTTTCTTTCCTTTTTTGTTCTAGCAGATCATTGGTGAAAATTCTACCTTCAGTTTCAGTGATTCTGCTTTCCATCTCTTCAACTCTGTTCATATGTCCTTTCATCATGTTGACAGCATCTGAAACATTGGGCCTCAGATTTTGGATTGTGGTTTCTTGTTTTCCCAGAGGTTCTAATGCCTCATTTTTTAAAAATCTGCGTTGTTTTGGATTGTTGTTTTAAGCTCTTGCTGAATTTTTGCTTGCAGTGTCTTGTAATTCAAGTTTGTCTTTCACCCATTGAAAATATTCAATCGTTGTTTTTTTAAATTCTTTGTTGGAAAGTTCCACCAGACTTTCTGGCTTCCGGAATTCCATTGGAATTGTGTTACTTTTGGGGGGTGACATCTTGCTTTGTACTTGTGTAGCTTGTGAGGCAGTCTGTTTCCTTCTTGATGATGCTGTGGTCGGGTTTTTCATGCCTAAGTTGATGATAGTTTCTTGATCTGAAATCACAGCTACAGATGAGGACATAGCAGTTATGTTTCCTGTGTTCTTCTCTGAATTTCTGAACCAAAGCAAGTGTCCATTCACGGCCAGTGATATTGGCCTCTTTTGTTGAATAGTTATTACAGCTAAGTCAGACCAAGCTGCTCCAGATTAAAGGCAGTTAACTGACTGGACCTGAGGAGGTGTGAGGGTAAGGGAAGGGGAAACAGGCGGGGTAGGCACTAGCACAGGTGTATGCCAGGTGGTGAGGGGGACAGGAGAGTATGCACAAGCATAGGTGTATGCTGTATGGCTTGCCCCTGATGGAGTTAGCTGTCCAAATAGGCACATGGGAAGACCTCACTCAGGTTTGCAGCTGTCCCATCAGACCTGGGGGGGAGGGGGGATGTTCCTGCCTGAGTGTGGACACGCAGGGACCTCACTCAGGTTACAGATGTCCTGCTGGTGCCCAACAAGGCTAGCTTCTGGATGGGCACTTGTTAGAACCTCACTCAGTTTGCAGCTGTCCCACCCATACCCAGCTGGGCCACCTGTCTGGGTATGGATGCTTGGGCACCCACACAAAAAAACTCACTCAGTTTGTAGATGTTCTGTTAGCGCTCTGCAGGGTTACCTGTCTCTGTGGGGACTCCCAGGAACCTCACTCAGGTTGCAGCTGTAAAGTTTGCACCAGACAGGGCTGGCTTCCAGATAGTCACTGGTGAGTATCTCAGTCAGGATGCATATATGCCCTACAGGATTCAGCATGTTGGGCAGTGGTGGGGTCACCATGGTGGTGGGCTAGTTGTTTCTCCTGGGTCTGCTGCGGCAGCATGTAAGGTCGCTTCTCCAGGGTCGCACGGCGGACTTAATTGGCTTTTACGGTACAAAATTGTCACTTTAAATCTTCATTTTAAAAAAAATCGTGTGGCCAAAGTGTATATGCTATGTGTCCAAAGCTTGCGTCTCTGGTTGTTAGAATCCACAGCAGGAGGGAAGATGGGCAACCTTCTCCTTCTGTGGTTTTCAGCCTCAGACTCCTGAGGAAGGGACCATACTCCAGTCTTGATGCCACACTCCTCCTTATAAAGCGCTGCTTCTAAAATGATCTGTTCTGCCTACAGATTGAAAAGATAATGGAAACCCAAGTTCTTTATAAACTTTTACTAAAATCTTAAAAAAAGAAAAGGTATGGGAACAGGATGCACCCCTGATGCACTCCTTTCCTAATTTTGAACCATACAATGTTTCCTTGCTCTGTTCTGAGGACTGCTTCTTGGTCCAAGTGTAGGTATCACATAAACACAATCAAGTGTTCTGGGATTCCCATTTTCTTCAAGGTTAGCCACAATTTGTTGTGATCCACACAGTCAAATGCTTTTGCATAGTCAATGAAACACAGATAGAGATTTTTCTGGTACTCTCTACTTTCTGCCAAGATCCATTAGACATTGGCAATAATGTCTCTATTGCCACAACCTCTTCTAAACCCAGCTTGTATTTCTGGTAGTTTTCTCTCAGTGTACTGTTCCAGACATTTCTGGATAATCTTCAGCAGGATTTTGCTAGTGTGTGATATTAGTTTCATAATTTTCACACTCTGTCATGTCACCTTTTTTTGGAATGCAAATAAATATGGATCTCTTCCAGTCAGTTAGCCAAGTAGTTGTCCTCCAGATTTCTTGACACAACTTGGTGAACGAGGGTAGCATCTGTTTGCTGCAATACATCAATTGGTATTCCATCTATTCCTGAAGCTTTATTTTTATGCTGAGTAAATTATTAATGAAGCTGGACTCTATGAAGAAGAATGTGGTATCAAGATCAAAGGAGACTCATAAATAGCCTGTGCTATACAGATGACACAACCTTGCTTGCTAAAAGTGAGGAGGACTTTAAGCACTTGATGCAGAAGATCAAAGAATACAGCCTTCAGTATAAATTTTATCTCAACATCAAGAAATTAAAAGTTTTTACAACTGGAATGATAAACAATATCATGCTAGATAAAGAAAGATTTAAACTGTCAACAACTTCATCTTACTTGGAACTGCAATCAACATCCTGGGTACAAGCAGTCAGGAAATCACACTGCATGGCAAAGGCTGCAGCCAGGGACTTCTCCAAATTATTGAGGAGCAATGATATCAGCTTAAGGGCTAAAGTGTATTTGTTTCAGGCCATGGTCATTCTAATCACTTGCTATGCCTCTGAGAAGTGGATAATGAATACAAATGACAGGAGAAGTTTTGAGCTGTGGTTCTACTGACTGTACTATCGACTGCCAAAAGAACCTGCAAATATGTTTTGGGGACAATGCAGCCAGACTACTCCTTATAAGCAAAGATGATAAAGCTCCATATCCTATACTTTTGATGTGTTACTAAGAGACGCTTTTCCTTGGAGAAGGGCATCATGCTTGGGAAGATGGAGAATCTGTGAAAGAGAGGAAGACAATCAACCAGATAGATTAACATAGTGAGTGCATAGTGAGGATGGCACAGGATAGGATGGGGTTCAGATCTGTTGTTCTTGGGTCATTATGGATCATATGTGATGCGACCGCACCTAATCATATAGAAAATTTGCACCTCAACAAGAAAAAAGAGAAAACAGTCAATTACAAAATGAGCAGAAGTTATAAAAGGATTGCTCATCAAAAACCTTC
The DNA here is from genome assembly GCF_000299155.1 of Elephantulus edwardii. NCBI lineage: Eukaryota > Metazoa > Chordata > Mammalia > Macroscelidea > Macroscelididae > Elephantulus > Elephantulus edwardii. The sequence continues at coordinate 1,229,966 of NW_006400035.1, forward strand.
AGATGACTGATAAAACAAATGAAAAAATGCTCGAGATCAATAGCTGTTAGAGAGATATAAATCAAAACTACAATGAGATATCATAGCAATTTTCAACAAGACAGCGAACAACAAATGCTAGCAAGGATGCAGTACAATTGGAACTCCCATGTACTGCTGGCAGAAATATAAAGTGGAGGAAGGCAATTAGACATTTCTTTAAAAAGTTGAAAAGAGATGATCTAATTATTTAATCTACTTATTTCCCTAATAGGAATATACCCTTAAAATAATCAGAGCTGCAACACAGCAGTTATATGCACAGCCACATTTATTGCAGTATTATTCACAAAAGCAAAGAGATAGATAAAATCCAAATGTCCATCCATAAAGGAATGCACAAAAAAACCCAAGGTACATTCACACAGTGAAACATTGAAAACAATGAAGAAATACGACATAACATGGATGAGTTTTGAGGGCCTAACGCTGAGTGAAATAAGTCAGTTACAAAAAGAAATACAAAAAGGCTATTATTATTATTTAAAAAAACAAACATAATCAACACCTGAGAAAATGTTCACACACGAAGAACATTTATCTGGTATAGTTTCAGACTTGGTGGGAGAGTAGGAAATTAATAAATAGACAATGAATACTTTCTTTAAATAATTGAAGAGGACAATATGGAATGAATTTATGATCAGGCCTTGCATGTATTGTAATTAACAATGTGCAACAAGATATATATGATATATCGACAAGGTGGGGGAAAGCTAAAGAAAGGCTTACAACCTGATAGAAACAATCATGGAGGATTGATAGGGCTTGGAGAGGAAGAGGAGAGAAGCAGAGATTAGAAGATGAACATGTAGAGTGAAGAGACATGTGGTATGAAGGGGAAGGTAAGGTACAAGGAGAATTTCATGAGATATTGAAATAAGTAGTACTGATTAATGTCAACTAAAATTATAATACTAAGTATATATGAATTATTGAATAAAAACCAATTTTAAAATATTATAGATTGTATTCAGGTTTATAGATTATGTTCATAGACATTAGATTAAGGTAAAATCATGATAGTATGTTGTTGCTGAGTGCCACTGAGTAGGAACCAACTCACAGCTGACCTTCTAGGAGGTTCTCAGAGGCAGTAAGCCACATGGGAGGAAATTGTGCATCTTTCTTCCACAGAGCAGCTACTGGATTCAAATTTCCTGCCTTTCAGTTGACAGTGAAACTTCTTACCACTAGATCACCAAAGCTCCCATTTTGTTGATGTTGTTATGTGTCATCAGGTCAACTGAGACTTACAGTAACTCTAAGCACAATAGCTCTGCACCCTGTCCTATCTTGAGCCAATACCACTATCTCTGACACACCTACTCCCCAATTACTGTGTCAATCCATCTCTTCCAGGATCTCTCCAACACTATTCATAGGATTTTCAAAGGCCTATTATTTCAGAAGCTTGGAAGGAGGAGTGGCATCCATTTCCATAATAGCTTACCTCCGGAAACCCTATGAACCTGGAAAGAGGATGAAAGGCACCCAAGTGTCGAGGACTCTGCTTCATAGGGTCGCTATGAGTCGCCTGTGACTTGATGGCACGTAACAACAATAATACCAACACAGAGAGAGAGATCATCTGGCCCAGTGGACAGAAAGTGATGCTACCAAGCTAAAGGTGGGTGACTTTTAATCCGTGGCCCTCAGGCCTGTCTTTCATTGTTTTTGTTCAGACATTCCTCTAGATCGTATAGCCCTGGTGTATAAGTTGCCATACTGTGGTCACCTGTAGTTGCTGCGAGGCTGAACACTGTGACACTGATGTGTCAAATGTGTTAATGGTTACCCAATGTAAACAGAGAGTGGGGTGGAGCTCCCCAGTTAAAACAAGCTTGGGGGAAAAAAACCCAAGCTTGGAAGGAGGCGTGGCATCCTCTTCCATAATAGCTTGCCTCCAGAAACCTTATGAACCTGGGGAGAGGATGAAAGGTACCCCAGCGTTGAGGACTTTCCTTCATAGAGTCGCTATGAGTTGCCTGCGACTCGACGGCACTTAACAATAACACAACAGTTATTTCAGAAGTGGAGGACTTATAGCGACCCTATAAGCAAAAAGCCTGACACCTTTCTATAACTATCATAATTTATCAAATTTCATAGAATTTCAAGAGACTTGATGTTTAGGAAGTGGATGCCACTCATGTTTTCAAGGCAACAATTATTTCTGAAATGGAGGATGAGTGAGTTGTTTTTTTAAATACAGTGATATGGTAGTAATCAGATAAACTAGTCATGAGGCAAGAAGCACAAGCATATGGGATAAATGTATGAGCAAAGTCACAAAATGGAAGTGGAATAATAACTTCAATAGATGTATGAGTGGTGTGTGCCCCACAGTGGGATGTAGATTAAATCTAATAGTGATGTAGAAGCTGTGAGGGAATTCCTTTTCATTTCTTTAACAGTGGGACAGCATGGAAAACAAATAGATGCTTTAAGTATTTTACTTTCTCATCTGTATAAAGGATGCATTCAATATGGAGAGGTGGGTAGGAAGACACTGTCCCAGACCTCTGGAAAGCTAATCTCTTTTTGGCCTTCACAGTCCACTTAACTTTTCAGTGACAGCTTTTCTGATTGCCCAGTCTTGTTGTTAATTGTTATTAGATGCCGTCTGGTCGAGTATGACCTGAACTCTGTCCTACCTTGTGCCATCCTTACACTTCATGAAACACTAGAGCCCATTGAGGAAGACACTGTATCAAACAACCTAGTTGAGGATCTTCTTCTCTTCTGCCGAATCTCTACTTTTCCAAGCAAAATGTCCCTTTCCAAGGGATAGTCTCTCCTAGCAACATGCTTAACGTGTGTGAGATGAAGATTTATCATCTTTGCCTCCAAGGAGCACTCTGGCTGCAGTTTCTACAAGACATATTTGTTTGCTCTTTTGGCAAGTCACGGAATGTTCAGTACTCTTCTCCAACATTTTAGCTCAAAGGCATCTTCTTCTGTCATAATTATTCATTGCCCAGCTCTCAGATGCATAGCAACTGATAAGAAAGACCATGGCAGAAATCAGACACACCTTAGTATTCAACCTGACATCATTGTTCCTCAATAATTATGAGAGGTCCCCTGACTGCAGACTTTCTCCGTGCAATATATCTCCTCATTTCCTGACTGCTGATACCAAGCGCATTGGTTGTGGATCCAAGTAGGATGAAGTTATTGACAGTTTCAATCTTTTCTCCTTCTATTATGGTGTTGTCTATTAGTCCACTAGTGAGCACTGGTGGCCTAGCAGGAAGAAGCTGCTTTGCAATCTCGAAGGAAGGCAGTTCAAATCCACCAGCTACTCCACTGTAGGATAGGCAATCTCCTCCCATGTGATTAATTGCCTCTGAAAACCTGCCAGAGGGTCAGCTCTGGGTCAGTTGCCACTCAATGGTACATAACAACCACATTGGTCCAGTGGTAAAAATTTTATTTTCTTGACATTGATATGCAATCGATATTGAAGGCTGTATTCTTTGATCTTCTGCAACAAGTGCTTCAAATTCTCCTCACTTTCAGCAAGCAATCTTGTGTAATCTGCATAATTCAGGCTATTAATGATATTTTTGGTGTGGTGGGGGGAGGTGATGACTGTAGCATTGACAGAGAACTACCAGAAATACCATTTGGATTTCGAAGAGGTTGTGGTACTAGGGATATTACAGCTAATGTTAGATGGCTCACGGATGAAAGTAGAGAACCAGAGGAATGTCTATCTGTGTTTTATTAAATGTTCAAAGGCATTTGATTATGTGGATCACAACAAATTGTGGCTAGCCTTGAGAAGAGTGGAAGTCCCAGAATACGTGATTGTGCTCATGTGAAACCTATACTCAGACAAGGAAGCAATACTCAGAATAGAGTAAGCAAACACTGCATGGCTCAAAATCAGGAAAGGAGCAAGTCAGGGATACAGGTAGTCTCTGTTATCTTTTCGACCTAAATGCAGAACAGATAATTCAGAAGGCTGAACTTTATGAGGAGTAATGTGGCATTAGGATTGAACAAAGTCTTATCAACAATTTGTGTTATGTAGGTGGCATTACCTTGCTCTCAGAAACGAAGAAAGATGTGAAGCATTTGCTGCAGGACTGTAGTCTTCAACATGGATTGAAGCTCAGCATCAAGAAAACAAAGACTCTCACCAGTGGGCCAATGGACAGCATCATGATAGATGAAAAAGGGATTGACATTGTTAACAATTTCCATTTGCTTGGATCCACAATCAACCCTCTTGACACCAATAACCAAGAAATAAAAAAATTAATTGCTTTGGGGAAAGTGGCTGTCAAGGACCTCTCAAAAGTGCTGAAAGCAACAATATCAGTCTGGAGATTAGGGTACACCTGATTTGGACATGTTCTTTGCAATTACTTACTATCTATCATAGAACTGAATAATGACCAAAGATGACAGAAGAATTGATGCCTTTGAGATGTGGTGCTGGAGAAGAATATTGAGTATACCATGGACTGCCAAGAGAACAAACAGGATTATCCTGGAGAGGGTAAAACCAGACTACTCCTTGGAGGCAAGGGTTTTGAAGCTCTGTCTCACATACTTTGGACATGTGGCCAGGAAGAACCAGTCCCTTGGGAAGGGCAGAATGATTATAAGAATGGATGAACAGCACAGGATAGGAAGACCCCAGATGAAATAGATTGATACAGCAAATGGGGTAGTGGGAGTAGATATGTCAGAGACAGTAAGACTACTTCAAGATAGAGCAGAGTTCAGAGCTACTGTACACAGGGTTGCTATGAGTTCCAGGAGAATTGGTAACACATAACAACAACAAAAACAACCTCTGATCTTGATGTCACATTTTTCTTCATAGACTCCATCTTCTCAAGAAATATACTTGAGCATACAGATTGAATAGGTATGGAGAAAGAATACAACCCTGATGTACTTCCTTCTTAATTTTAATCCATGTAGTGTTCACTTACTATGCTCACACAATAGTCTCTTGGTCTAAGTGTAAGTTTCACAGGAACACAATTAAGCCCTCCAGGATTCCCATTCTTCTCAGTGTTAGCACATCCAGGGCTGCACCCATTAAATGAAACAAGTCAACTGGTATTCTACAGATTACTATGGCTTATTTTTTGTCATTGTCTTCAGTGTAGCTTCAACTTCGTTATTCATTACTTTTGGCTCTTGTTCATGTGGTACTTCCTGAAATTTTTCAATGTCAGTCAGTTATTTTGGGTACAGTGACTCTCTGTATTCCTTTAACTTCTTTTGGTATTTCCTGGATTATTCAACATACTGCCTATAGCATCTTTCAATATTGCAACTGTGGGCTAAAATTTTTTTCCATTTTCTCAGCTTGAAAAATGCAGAGCAGGTTCTTTCCTTTTTATTCTCCAATTTCAGCTCTATGCACATTTCATTGTAATACTTAGCTTTATCCTTTGAAATCTGTTCAGCTCTTTTACTTTTGTATGTTTTCCCTTTATTTTGGCTTCTCGATGCTCTTATGTAATTTTTAGAGTCTCTTCTGACATCGTTTCCTGATTTTTCTTTCTCCTGTCTTTGTAATGACCTATTGCTCTCTTCATGGATGATATCCGTGAAGTCATACCACAACTCATCTATTCTTCAATTTTTTATGTTCAATGCTTCAAACCTATTCTTAAGATTATTTTTAAAGTCAGGCAGAATAGAGTGAAGATTATATTTTGCTTCTCATGGACTTGTTTTAATTTTCTTCTGCCTCTATTTGAACTTTCGCATGATGTTCAATATTTTGACCCCCAGTTTACCCCAGGCTTAGTTTGTTGTTTTGGGTTGTATTTGGGTTTGTTTGGGTTTTTATATTTATTTTATATTGGTTTGCATACAAGGTTCATATACACTGCATTTCACACTATTCTTCTTTCATGTTGCATTTCATAACATCATCCTATTCATTATATTTTATAAAATTAATCACCATTGGACTATGCCACCATTATCCCCATTGGATTTTTCCCATTTCCTTTGCCCCACTCTCCTTCCATCCACCAAATTGTGCAACCCTATGATTTCTCTGTTGCCCAACCTCTGCTCCCACCTTTCCCCCCTTTGATTCTCATGCATATTTTACTGGTTATCCTACTGTTTTTACAATAATGGTTTTATGCAGAATTTATTCTTATGAGATTAACTTAGTTCACTCAGTATAATGTCCTCCACTGCAGTAGAATAACTAGGTCACATGGATTTTCTATGTTCAGCTTTTTGAAGAAATGCCAAACTGCCCTCTAGAGTGATTATACCATTTTACAGTCCAGTCAACAGTGCGTGAAAGTTCCTATCTCTCCACATCCTCTCCCAACATTTATTGTTTGCTGTCCTGTTAAACTTTGCCACTGCTACTGGGATAAGATGGTATCTCATTATGGTTTTGATTTGCATCTCTCTTATTGCCAGTGGTCTGGAGCATTTAATTCATGTGTTTGTTGGCCATCTGAATGTCTTCCTCTGTGAAAAGATTTTCATGCCTTTTGCCCATTTTTAAATTGTGTTATCAGTCTTTTTCTTGTGGAGGCCCTGAAGGATTGTGTAAACTTTTATTATGAGACCCTTCTCTGAGATGGCACTGCCAAATATTTTTCCCCAGTCAATAGCAATTCTTTTCACTCTGTTGGAAAAAAGGTTTTAATGTGCAGAGATTTAACTTTTCGATGGACCTTTCCTCTCCTTGTTGTGTATTTCTAACTGTATTTGTCAGCCTCTTTATACTATAGGTGAGGCCTTCTAACTTTGGTCCCATTTTGTCTCTTTATGACCTTTATGGTTTAGGGCTTTACCTCCAGGTTGTTGATCCAACTTGAATTGATTTTTGTGCCTAACCTAGTTTTAATTGCTAATATTGACCTTCTCCAATGATTCATTCCAGAGATGTGTAAAATCTCCATTTGTGATTTTTGAAAAAGTATTTTCAATGAATAAATCACTGAAAATACAAAATTCTATCTTTCTTTTCAGCCTCATTTCTGTTACCACGTCCATACTTTCTGACTACCATTCATTCTTTATTGTTTCCAACTTTTGCACTCCAGTCACCAGTTATCATTAATACATTTTGATTGTAGGTGTGTGGGTAACTTCTAACTGCAAGATTTGGTAAAAATTTTCCATTTGTTCCTTTTGGTATCTAGCATATTTATAAATAATAGACATATTGACAGATGTTCCTTCTATGTGTATAGATGTCCTATCATTCACAACATTGTACTTCAGGATAGGACTTAAAATTATCTTTTTTACTATGAATTCAACACCATTCTTCTCCTGTTTTTCATTCCTAGCATAGTATACCATATGATTATCTCATTCAAAATGGTCAAAGCTCTTCTATCTCATCTCACTAATGCCTAGAATTATGATGTTCATGCCTTCTACTTAATATTTCACAATTTCTTGTTTTTCAACATTTAAGTTTCATACATTCCATGTTTCAATTATTAACATGATGAATTTTGACAATATTTTTCCTCATTTCAATTGTCTTCCAATCTGTGCTCCATTTCTATACTTTATCTGTGTTTCTCTTCAGTTTATAGGATTTCCAAAAACCTGTTAAGAAGTGAATGGTCAATCTTACTTCCTAGTCTGTTCTAAGATTAAGGTTGTTTTCCTAATCTGTAGATAGTTATTAATCAGTCATTAGAAGAGTACTGAAAGTACCATGGGCTGCCAAAAGACAAAGAGAACAAGTTCTCTTTTCTCTGAGAGTGTGTTGCTAATCAGTTATTAGAAGAATATTGAACATATCAAGAACTTCCAAGACAACAAAGAGATCTGTCCTAGAGAGGGTGAAACCTTAAAATTTCACCCTTCTTCTTGAAAGCTGCTCCTTGGAGGCAAGGATTCTGAAGCTCTGTCTCACAAACTTTGATAGGAGGGACCAGTCCTTGGAAAAAGACATCATACTTGGAAGTGTGGAGGGACAGTGCAGGAACAGAAGACCTCGGATGATGGATTGACAGCAGTAACTGGGGTAAAATAGATAGTTGTTTCAGTGATGGTGAGATTGGTTCAGGACAGGACAGGATTCAGAACTATTATACATAGAGTTACAGATGACTGGATGTCACATAACAACAATCAGTCATGTTCTATCACTTCATCAGGGAGAGTAACTTTTCTAATACCAGCAACATAAATAGAGTGGGTTCCTTTTCCCTTAATGCAGAGTCCTACTCAGGAGAATGATGTCTTGCTTGATGTAAGTTTAAAAAAAATGTGTCTTTAATAGCCAGGATTATTTTCCCAGTTGAGACTTGTGGTACCTCTGAGACTATGGCCCTCAGTCACCCTTCAGTCTTTGAACAAAGCCCACATATTCAGCCAAACAGTAGACAGGTTTATAAGGTGAGCAATAACATCAAGGAGGTAAATGCTCCTTAGAACAACAAACATATATCAAAAGAGCAACATCTCCCACAGATAAACCTCTGAAGACAATAAAGTATAAAATAAAAGAATTAACAGACACTATTAATAAAGAAACTAGACTCACAAGGAAAATGAAATGACATGTGTGAACTAACCTCAGAAAGCAATTTTTAAAGATTTATTAATTTATATATAATTATTCATATATATTGCGTTTTGTATTTTATATAATCATTCATATTCATATTTTATAATTATCATTGCTCTATGTCTATTATCTCCCCATCTTTCAAGCCCTAATTTAACCTTTCGCATTGCTTTACTCCTACTCCACTCACTATTTTCTGATATCCCCGTGGTTTTTCTCCCTTGCCCTTTTTCTGCCCCTTTCTTTTCTCCTTTCCTTTTGAACCTTTATGTATGTCTTATTCAGTTATTTTCCTATTTTCACAACAGTGGTCTTATGCAATATTTGTCTTTACGTGATTAAGATACTTCACTCAGCAAAATGCTCTCTGACTCTCCCAAGTTCTATAATATTTTATAAATTGTTGCTCCTTATTGTTGCATTGTGTGAATGTTCCACAATTTTCAATTCATTCATTTGCTGGTGGGAATTTGGGCTGTTACCATTTTCTGGCTATTGTGCATAATGCTGCCATGAGCATAGGTGTACAAATGTCTATTCATTTCTCAGTTCTGATTTCCTTGGGATGTATTCCTAACAGTGGAATAACTGGGTCATATGGAATTTCTATGTTCAGCTTTTTGAATAAACTCCAAATTGCCTTCCAAAGCAGTTGTACAAATTTACAATCCCATCAGCAGTGTCTAAGAAGTTCAATCTCTCCACATCCTCTCCAACATTTATTATTTGCTGTTTTGTTGGACTTTGCTACTGCTGTTGGAGTGAGGTGGTAATTCATTGTGGTTTTGATTTGCATCTCTCTTATTGCTAGTGATATGGACTATTTTTTTTTAATTTAGGTTGTTTATTTTTCATTTCAATGAACACTATTTTTAAAAAATATTTTATTAGTTTTCATATAATAATTCTTTTCATTATGTTTCATTCATAAACATTGTGTTTCAAACAATCATTCATATATATTCTATTTTACATTATTTTTCATGAATTTTTAGGTCATCTGAATGTTCTTCTTTGTTAAGAATATTTTCATGTCTTTTGCTAGTTTTGTAATTAGTTTATGAGATTTTTTCCTGTGGAAATCCTGTAGTATTCTGTAAATTTTGCTTATGAGACCCTTTTCTGAAATGTCATTGCCAAATATTTTTCCAGAACTGTGGGCTTTCTTTTTACTACTGGAGAAACATTTTTATGTACACAGATATTTTATGTTAAGTAGGTGCCATTGACTGATCTAATCTTCTCCAGTTTTTGCATATTTGTGTATGTGCGCAATCCTATTTATGCTATAGGCCAAGGCTTCTAATTTTGTTCCAATTTTGTCCTTTATGATCTTTATGCTTTGGAGTTTTACCCCTTGATCTGGGATCCACTTTGAGTTGATTTTTGTGTATGGTGTGAGGTGTTGATCCTGTTTCAGTTTTCTGCAGGCAGATATCCAGTTTTGCCAGCACCACTTTTTAAAGAGGTCATTTCTTCATTTAATAGATTCCATTACCTTGTCAAATACCAGTTGATCATAGGTTACTGGGTTGATTTCTGGATTCTCCATTCTATTCCATTGATCAGTATGCCTGTTGCTTTGATTACTACAGCTGTGTAGTAGGTTTTGATATCAGGAATTGAAATGTCTCCAACTTCATTTTTGTTATTTAGAAGCACTTTGCTGACCCTGGGTTTCTTTACTTTCCATACAAAGTTAGAAATTGACTTTTCTGTCTCCTTTAAGAATATATTTTGTATCTGTATTTGGATTATATTGAACTTGTAGATTGCTATTGGTACGATTATCATTTTTACTATGTTGAATCTTCTTACCCATGAGGAGGGAATATTTTCCCCATTTTATTAGGTATCTTATTGTTTCTTACAGTAACATTTTGAAGTTTTCCTTATAAATGTCTCAGGTCTCTATTTAGGTATATTCCAAGTATTTAATCTTGTGGTTGGCTATTGTAAATGGTATTGTTTTCTTAGATTTCTTTTCCATGTTGTCTTTGTTCTTGTAGAGAATGCTCATTTACTTTTGTATATTGATCTTGTATCCTGCCACTCTACTAAATGATTTACTAGATCTAACAGCTTTTTGTTGAATCTTTGGGGTTTTCTATAGACACTATCATCTTAAACTGCATATAGTGACATTTTCACCATCTCTGCCAGTTTCCCTTTTTTGCCTTCTTGAACTAGCTAGAACTTCCAATACAATTTTGAGTAGGAGTGGTGATAATCAACATTATTGTCTGGTCCCTGATCAAAAGAGGAAAGTTTTAAAAATCTCTCCATTGAGGATGATGTTGGCTCTTGGTTTTGTAAATGTACTCCTCATATGTACTTCTGCATTATGCAGATGACACAACCCTGCTTGCAGAAACTGAGGAGGACCTGAAGCACTTGCTCCAGAAGGTCAAGAACTATACAGCTTTTGATATGTATTGAAGCTCAACATGAAGAAAACAAAGATTTTCACCATTCGGACACTTGGCAGTATCATGATAGATAGTGAAGAGATTGAGATTGTTAACACTTCTTGGCTCAAGTGTTCTTGGCTCTACAGTCAACACTCTTGGTACCAGCACCCAGGAAATTAAAAGACATATTGCACTGGGAAAGTCTGCTGTCAGAGACCTCTCCAAAGTACTAAAGAGCAATGATGTAAGTCTGGAGACCAAAGTGTTCCTGATAAAGGCCATAGTCTTTGCAATTACTTGCTATACATCAGAAAGCTGGACAATGAAAGAGAGTTGATGCTTTCGCTGTGGTGCCGGAGATGAGTATTGAATATACCATGGACTGCTAAGAGAATAAACAAATTCGTCCATGAGAGGGTGAAGCCAGGCTGCTCCTTGGAGGCAAGGATTCTGAAGTTTCATGTGACAATCTTTGGGCATGTTGCAAAACTAGATCAGTCCTTGGAGAGGGATGTCATACTTGGGAGTGTGGAGGGATAGTGCAAGAAAGGAAGACTCTTGATGCAATGGATTGATTCAGTGACTGTGGAAATGTGGGTAGGTGTATCAGAGGCAATAAGATTGGCACAGGATAGAGCAGGGTTTAGAGCTATTGTACACAGGGTTGCTATGAATCACAGGTGATTCAATGGCACTAACAACAACAACTTCTCACTATGTTGAGGAGATTTCCTTCTATTCTTATTTTGCTGAGGGTTTTAATCAAGAAGGGGTATAGGTATTTATCAAAGGCTTTTCCTGATCAAGTGACAAGATCTTGTGGTTCTTGTCAATAAGACGAATTACATTGTTTTTCTTATGTTGAACCAGCCCTGCATTCCTATTACAAATCCAATTCAATAAAGATAAATTGGGTTTTTTTATATGCTATTAGACTTTATTGGCCAGGATTATGTTAAGGACTTTTGCATCAATATTCATGGGTGATATTGGTCTATATATTTATATTTTGATGATGTCTTATTATGGTTTTGATATCAGGATTATGCTTGCTTCATAGAATTACTCTGGGAGTATACACCTTCTTTTTTTATTTCTTGAAATAATTTAAATAGCATTGGTGATAGTGCTAATTCAGTTCTGAATGTTTGTTAGAATTCACTGTGTAAGCCATCTGGGATAGAACGTATTGGGGAGAGGAGAGAAGAAGGAAGTTTCTGTGGCCTGCTCAAGTTCTTCTTTTGTGATAGTTCTATCCAAGTGTTTCACTTCTGTCTGTGTCAATTTGAATTGGTTGTGCATCTCTAGAAATTTATCCCGTTCCTTTGTTTTTAAATTTATTGGAGTATTCCTTTTCTTAATATTCCAAAATTATCAATTTAATTTAGGCTAGTTCTGTTGTGATGTCACCTCTTTCACTTCTTTTTCAAGTTTGTGTTTTCTCTTTCTTTTCTTTTGTAATGTTTCCTAATGGTGTGCCTATTTTACTGACCTTTTCAAATAACCAGCTCCTGGTTTTGTTGATGGTTTCAATAGTATTTCTGTTTTCTATCTCATTGATTTTTTTTCCTTGCCATTATAATTTCCTTTCTTCTAGAGACTTTGGGGTTACCCTGCTGCTCTTTTTCTATTTGCTGAAGATATTTCATTAATTAGTTTATTTGATCCTTTCTTATTCTTTTTTTAATGATTATTGTTCCAAACTGACCTCTGAGGATTGCCTTAGCTATACCCTGGAGGTTTTGATATGTTGCATTTTCATTCATTTTGGGAGGAAATTTTCTATTTTAGATATTTTTCCCTTCTGTAATTCAGTCATTCTCAAACAAGGTGTTATTTAGTTTCACTGTAGGTGTTTCTTTTTTCCTTTATCATATTGATATTAATTTCTATCTTTACAGCATGATATGAGAAGATACTTTGAATTAAATTCGGTTAAATTTTTTGAGGCTTGCTTTGTGCCCTTAAATGTGGTTAGTTCTGAAGAATGTACTATGTGCACTTGAGAAGGGAGTAAATTGAGGGGTTCTTCTTGGTGAAGTACCTTGGATACATCTAATAACGTAGTTGGCTGATTGTATACTTCAATTCTTCTGCATCTTTGCTGAGGTTATTTTGAGTTGACCTGTCTTTTGGTGAAAGTGATGTGTTGAAGTCTCTTTCTCAAATTCTGTTAATCATTGTTTTATGTATTTTGCATATCTATCATTAGATGTTTAGATGTTATTTAAGAATATGTCTTACCATGCATTTAATCAGGTGCCTTTCATTCTCAAATCTATTTTATTGGAGATTAGTACTGTTACTGCAACTGTCTTGTGAATGTCATTTGATTGGTATCTTTTTCATTTCCCAGCCTTTGATTTTCAGTCTATTGTTCTCTTTGCTTCTTAAATGTGTCTCTTACAGGCTTTTGATAGGCTTTATTTTTGTACCCATTCTGTGGCTCTTTTTCTCTTAATTGTTACAAATAATTCATTCACATTGAGTGTGATTATTGATATTGCTGTTGTTATGTGCCATTGAATCACTTATGTTCAACAGCTGAGTCAAACTTATTGTCTCTGAGACATCAACCCCCATTACCCAGTCACGGAGTCAATCCATCTCATCAAGAGTCTTCCTCTCTTGCACTGTCCCTCCATCCTCCCAAGCAAAATGTCCCTCTCAAAAACTGATCCTTCCGTTCAAAATAACCCAAGTATGTCAGACAGAGCATCATAATCATTGCCTCCAAGGAGCAGACTGGCTTCACCCTCTCCTGCATGGACTTAGTTGATCTCCTAGTAGTTCATGTTATATTCAGTACTCTTCTCCAGCACCGCAGCTCAAAGGCATTAATACTCCTTCTATCATCCCTAGTCATTGTTCAACCTTCTGTTGCATAACAAGTAATTGCAAAGACCATGGCCTTGATCAGATGCACCTTAATCTCAAGACTGAAGACATTGCTCTTCAATTCTCTGGAGAGGTGCCTGACAACATACTTTCCCAATGCAAATTATCTTTTCCTCTCCTGGGTGCTGTTGCTTTGAATGTTGGCTGTGGAACCAAAGACAGTGAAGGTGTTAACAATCTCAATTTGCTGCCAATTGACCCTTCAGGGAGAAGCCTTATATTCTTGATGTTTACCTTCAGTGCATATTTAAGAATACAGTCTTTGACTTGTTGCAGCAAATGCCTCAGGTCCTCCTCAGTTTCAGCAAGTGAGATTGTATTATTTGCATAACACAGGTTGCTGGGCAAAAAGTGCAGGATGACATGCAAGTAGCATGGGATGGCACTGGTTGCACTACTAGAACAATTATTTGAAGAAAAAAAAACAGCTGTCTAGCTTGACCATGTGAAACTCCTTAACTCATCCAAGAGGGAGGTCCTCAGCAACTCGATGTAGGCAAGAAGCCTCTTCCCGAAGAGAGTAACTGGCTTCCTCCTTGATCATTCAGGTACTTTGGGGAAAGAACTACTGCCTAGCTTGACCACGTGAGACCCTGTGACTCAGGCAACTGGGAGGTCCTGAGCACCTCGAGGCAAGAGAAAAGCCACTTCCAGAATGGAACAACAGGCTTCTTTCTTCATCATTCAGGAACTTTGTGGGTAAAACTCCTATCTGGCTTCACCACGCAGGACCCATGAACACAGGCAACAGGAGGGTCCTGGAAACCTCTACAGAGGCAAGAAGCCACCTCCAGAAAGTAACAACAGACTTCTTTCTTGGTCATTCAAGTACATTGCAGAAATAAATGCTGTCTAGCTTGGCCATGAAAGACTGCTTAACTCGGGCAACAGAAAGATCCTGGCACCTCAACAGAGGTTAGAAGCCACTTCTAGAAGAGGCTTCCACCTTGGTTATTCAAGTGCGTGGGTGGGGGTGGGGGTAACTGCTGTCTAGCTTGACCACATGAGACCCAATAACTCAGGCAACAGGGAAGTACTGAGTACCTGGGAAAAGGCGAGAAGCTACTTCCAGAAAGGAACAACAGATTTCATCATTAGTCATTAAGGTAGGTACAGTTGAGGGAAAAAACCTGATGTCTAGCTTCACCATGTGAGACCCCTTAACTTGGGCAAAAGGGAGGTCCTGGGCACCTCAATAGAGGCAAGAACCCTCTTCCAGAAGGGAACAGCAGGCTTCCTCCTTGATCATTCAGGTTCTTTGAGGGGAAAACTGCTGTCTAGCTTGACCACGCAGGACCACTAACTCAAGCAAAAGGGATGTCCTGGACTCATCGAAGCAGTTGAGATGCCCCTTTCAGAAGGGAACACGAGGCTTCCTCCTACATCATTCAGGTTCTTTGGGAAAAGTGATGTCTAGCTTGACCACACAGGCTCCTTAACTCAGGCAACAGAGAGGTCCTGTTGACAACTCAAAGGAGGAAAGAAGCCACTTCCAGAAGGGAATAACAGTTTATCTACTTCGTCATTCATATACTTGGTGGGGGGGAAAGTGTTATCTTAACCACATGGTACCCCTTACTTCAGGCAACAGGGAAGTCCTGGGGACTTCGAAGCAGGAGAGAAGCCACTTCTAGAAGGAAACAACAGGCTTCCTCATTGATCATTCAGGGACTTGGCGGAATAACGGATGCTGAAGAGATTGAGATTGTTCACAGCTTTAGTCTGCTTGGCTCCACAATCAACATTCTTGTCACCAGCCGCCAGGAAATTAAAAGGCATATTGCGATGGGAAAGTCTGCTGTTAGGGACCTCTCTAAAGTACTGAAGAGCAACATTGTCTCTCTGGAGACTAACGTGCGTCTGATACAGGCCATGGCCTTCGCAATCACTTGTTATGCATCAGAGATTTGGACAATAACTAAGGAGGATAAAAGTAGAATTGATACTTTTGAACTTTGGTGTTGGAGAAGAGTATTGAGGGTACCATTGACTGCTAAGCAAACAAACAGATTCATCTTGGAGAGGGTAAAACTGGGCTGCTCCTTGGAGGCAAGGTTTTTGAGGTTTCGTCTAACATCCTTTGGTCATGTTGTAAAGAGAGACCAGTCCTTGGAGAAGGATATCATGCTTGGGAGGGTAGAGGGCAGGGGCAGGAGGGGAAGGCCCTCTAGGAGATGGATTGATTTGGTGTCTCAGGTAATTGGGATGAGTGTGTCGAAGACAATGAGATTGGCACAGGACAGAACAGAGTTTAGGGCTATTGTACATAGGGTTGCTATGAGTTGCAAGTGACTCGATGGCACATAACAACAACAGCTTGACCACTGGGACCCTTTAACTCAGAAAACAGGCAGGTTCCTGGGCACCTTGCTGGAGGTGAGAAGCCACTTCTAAAAGGGAACAACAGACTTCCTCCTTGGTCATTCCAGTCCTTGGGGCGGGGGGCGGGGGAGGGAGGACTGCTGTCTATATTGACCACAAAGGACCCTTTAACTCTTGCAACTGGGAGGTCCTGGGCACCTTGACACAGGTGAGAAGCCACTTCCAGAAAGGAACAACATACTTCCTCCTTGGTCATTCAAACACTTTGGGGGAAAAACTGTTGTCTAGCTTGACCACTCAGGACCCCTTAATGCATGCAACTGGGAGGTTCTTGGGCATTGACTTCAAAGGAGGTGAGTAGCCACTTCCAGAAGGGAAAAACAGGCTTTCTTGGTCATTCAGGTACATTGGGGAAAAACTGCTTTCTATCTTGACCATATGGGACCTATTCACTCAGGAAATAGGGAGGTCCTGGGCAGCTCAGTGCAGCTGAGAAGCCACTTCCAGAAGGGAAAAACAGACTTTCTCCTTAATCATTCAGGTAGTTTGGGGGGAAAACTGCAGTCCAGCTTCACCATGTGAGACCCCTTATATTGGGCAACAGGGAGGACCTGGGCTCCTGAACAGAGGCAAGATTCCTGTTCCAGAAAGCAATCAAAGGCTTCCTCTTGGTCATTCAGATACTTTAGGGAGGGGGGAGTGCAATCTTGACCACTTGAGACCCCTTAAATCAGGCAACGGAGAGATTCTAGGCACCTCTATAGAGGCAAGAAGTCACTTCCAGAAGGGAACAATAGGCTTCCTCCTTCATCTTTTAGGTACTGGGGTGGGGGTGGGGGTGGGAATTGCTGTCTATCTTGACCCCTTAATTCAGTCAACTGAAATGTCCTTGGGAATCTCCACACAGCAGAGAAGCCACTTCCAGAAGGGAACAACAGGCTTCCCCCTTGATCATCCAGGTACTGTGGAGAAAGAATTACTGTCTGGCTTGACCACTCAGGAACTTTTAGGTCCTCAGGAATTTGATGCAGGCAAGAAGCCACTTCATGAAGGGAATAACTGGCTTCCTCCTTGGTCATTTAGGTACCTTGGAGGAAAAAAAATTCTATCTAGCTTGACCACGCAAGACCCCTTAACTCAGGCAACAGGGAGGTCCTGGGCACCTTGGTGGAGGTGAAAAGTCACTTCTAGAAGAGAACATCAGGCTTCCTCCTTGGTCATTCAGGTACAATGGGGGAATAAATTGCTGTCTAACTTGACCCCTCAAGACCCCTTAACTCAGGCAACAGGGATGTCCTCAGCACCTCAATACAGATTAGAAGCCACTTCCATAAGGGAACAAAAGGCTTCCTTGTTGGTCATTCAGTACTTCGGGGTAAAAACTGCTATCTTGCTTGACGATACAGGACTCCTTAACTCAGGTAACGAGAAGGTCCTGGGCACCTAGATGGAGGCAAGAAGCCACTTCCAGAAGAGAATAACAAGCTTCCTCCTTGATCATTCAGGTACTTTGGGGAGAAAACTGATGTCTAGCTTCACCACACGGGATCCCTTAACTCAAGTAACAGGGAGATCCCAGACGCCTCGATAAAGGCAAGAAACCTCTTCCAGTAGGGAACCACAGGCTCCCTCTTGGGTCATTCAGGTATTTTGGGGGGAAAACTGCCGTCTATCTTGACTATGTTGGACCCTTTAACTGCGGGAAAGAGGAAGTCCTGGGTACCTTGATAAAGGCCAAAGCCACTTCCAGAATGGAACAACAGGCTTCCTCCTTGGAAAGTCAGGTACTCTGAGGAAATAACTGCTGTCTAGCTTTACCATATGAGACCACTTAACCTGATCAACAGTGAGGTCCAGGGCACCTTGACAGATGTAAAAACCCTCTTCCAGAAGGGAACTACAGACTTCCTCCTTATTCATTCAGGTACTTTGTGGGGGGGAAAACTGCTGTTTAGCTTGACTACACAGGAGCCCTTAACTCAGGCAACAAGGAGGTCCTGGACACCTAGAAGGAGGCAAGAAGCTACTTTGAGAAGGGAACAACAGGCTTCCTCCTTAGTTATTCAGATACTTTGGGGAGAAACTGATGTCTAGCTTCACCACACAAGATTCCTTAACTTGGCCAATAGGGAGGTCCTGGACACCTCTAAAAAGGCAAGAACCCTCTTACAGTAGAAAAACAATCTTCCTCTTGGTCATTCAGGTACTTTGGGGAAAGAAGTGCTGTCTAGCTTGACCACACAGGACCCATTAACTCAGGCAACAGGGAGGTCCTGGGCACCTTGACAAAGGTGAGAAGCCATTTCCAGAAGGCAACAACAGGATTCCTCCTTGGTCATTCAGGTATTTTGGAAGAAAAACTGCCGTCCAGCTTGACCATGTGAGACCCCTTAACTTGGGCAAAAAGGAGGTCCTGGGAATCTCAATGAAGGCAAGAACTCTCTTCCAGAAGGGAACAACAGGCTTCCTCCTTGGTCATTAAGTTACTTTAGGAGAAAAACTGTTGTCTAGCTTGACCACTCCAGATCCCTTAACTCAGGAAAGAGGGAGGTCATGAGCACCTCAATGCAGGAGAGAGGCCACTTCCAGAAGGGAACAATAAGCTTCCTCCTTGGTCATTCAGGCACTTTGTGTAAAAAACTCCAGTCAGGCCTTCTGTCTTGCAGGCCTCAGACCAAGAGGGAAGAACAAATGTATATATACTTCACAAAATATTGCTGTACCCTGGGTAATATAGTTATAACAGCCTAATATGTACTAAGAAAAGACTCCCATAATAAGAATGCAGCAATACACATCAGATATTATGAATAAACAAAATAACCCTTCTTCTAAAAAAGAAGACCCAATGAATACCCCAGATTGAGAGAACCAAGACAAATATGCTGATGTAGCATTATTTGATCAGCTACAGAAAAAGATGCAAATGTTTGAAGAAACAGTGTAAGTAAAAATGATAGCACTTACTTCAGAGACAATAATTCAAAAGAAATATATAGATGAAGAGAAACTTGAACATATATGGATGAAAATACAAAAGATGGAAGAAAAAAACTGATAGAATAGACAAAGAGGTACAAGAACTTAAAAAAACGTTACAACAAATAGAGGGTATAGCCAACACAGTACTGCAAATAACAGAAAAGCATAAAAATTACTTCCAGAATAATAAGACCAAAATGGCAGAAGTGTCCAACATGCTGGTAGGACAGAAAGTATATCTGAAGAAATGAAGAGAGAATCAGTGAGCTAGAAGACAAAAGTATCACTAGAAGGCTATTCGGAGACAAATCAGAAAGGAGACATAAACAAAGTTTATAAAGCATTAGAATTATTTGGGGTGACATCAGATGGAATAACACATGTATGATTGGAATGCTAAAACTCAGGAGGGACAGGGACATCACTCAGAAGATTGTGAAATAAGTACTAGAAGAAAACTTCCCAGATATTTTGAAGAATGGTGAAATCCACATCCAATAAACACAATAGACTAGACTCAAAAAGAAAGACAACAAGTCATATCATAGTCAAATTCTCCAAATTAAAAGATAAAGCTAGAATTCTAAAAGCAGCGTGAAAGGGGGAAAGTTACCTAAAAAGGGGAAATAATTAGATTATGTTCTGATTTCTCAGCAGAAACCATGTGAGCTAGAAGGCAATGGGATGCCATATACAGAAAGTTGAAAGGTAACAATTTCCAGCCAAAGATCCAACATCCAGCAAAGCTTTTGATAAAATTTGAAGGGGAAAATAGACTATTTGCAGAAAAGAAGGACATTAAGGAATTTGTGAATACAAAACCAAAACTAGAAGAAATTTTAAATAAAGCCCTACACATAAATTCGTCAAAGGAAAGTGAATGGACCATAGAAACCAGAAACAACAGAAAAAGAAATACAGCAAAATGACAAAAGTAAAACTCTACCTGAAAATAATCACACTTAATGAAAATGGACTATGCAAAAAATTAAGATAAAAAGAGTAGTATAATAGATAAAGAAACAAAGCCCATTAATATTTTGCCTAAAAGAGACACATCTATATAAGGAAGAGAAAGACACACTCAAAATCAAAGGATGGAAAAAATATACCAACCAAATGGCAACCTCAAAAAAACGGATTGGCGATACTAATCTCTGATAAAATAGATTTCAGAATTACAACCACCATTAAAGATAAAGAAGGGCATTACATACTAATTAAAGGCACGATACATCAAGAAGACCTGCAAAATACATAAAACAGCAGTTAAGCAAATTGAAGAGAGAAACAGGCGGCACCACAATAGTGGTAGGAGATTTCAACACACCACTATCACCAAAGGTTAGGTGAACTTAAAACAAAATCAACAAAGATGCTGAAGATCTAAACTATACAATCAGCAAACATGATCTTGTGGATGCATTCAGAGTACTTCATCCAACTAAAACTCAATTCACTTTATTCTCAAGTACACATGGTAAATTCTCCAGAAATGATCATATATTAGGTATAAAGCAAATCTTAACAAATTCAAAAACACTGAAATGATAACAAAGTATTTTCTCAGACCACAATGTCATAAAACTGGAATTTAACCACAAAGGAGTAAAGCTTATAAAATGACCCACTTGGAAACTAAATAACCCTCTGCTAGAACATGAGTTGGTTATAAAAGAAATAAAGAATGAAATTTAAATGTTCCTTGAAACAAATGATAATGGAAATACAACTTACCAAAACCTCTGGGACACAGCTAAGGCAGTCATCAGGGGGCAGTTCATAGCAATAAACACACACATAAAAAAAAGGAAGAAAGAGGAAGAATCAATGATCTAACTCAAAACCTTCAGCAAATAGGAAAAAATAAACAATCTTAACCTACAACCCCTGGAAGAAAAGAAATTATAAAGACAAGAGCTGAAATCAATGAGATAGAAAACAGAAAAACAGTAGAAACTGTCAATATAGACCAGGAGTTGGTTTTTCAAAAGGGTCAATAAAATTGACAAACCACTGGCAAATTTAAGATGCGGGGGGGGGAGGAAACAACATAGATAACTCAATTAAGAAATTACAGAGGTGGTGACAGTGATGAGCACAGAGAACCAACAGGAGAGTTGGAATTTGAGTGAGAACTGTTATTCAAATAGTTTAGGAGTCACTGGGAACAGCAACCCTTGGCAGGGTGCAGCGAGCCTTGGTGGGAAACAGCAAGCCACAGTAGAGCCCACTCAGCAGGAGCAAGCAGGACTGCAGAAATTTGAGTGAAGTACTTAGAAGGAAATCACTGCTGATTGCTGCACCACGTGGGACCCCTTCACCTTAAGCAGGAGGGAATGGGACAGCTGGAGTTTGACTGGGGTGACAGACCCAATTCTCAAAGGGAAAACTAAGGCTTTCCAGTTTTCTATTCAGGTTCTCTCACCCTCGTGTGCATCTACATGTGTGGCTACTCCCTCCCACAAATGCATCTGCGTGTCGATCAACTCTATATGTATCTGTGTGGGTGTGCCTGCCAAATCCTCTTCTGAAGCAGTGACTTCAGATCAAGAACGGGCTATCACCTCAGGCAGGAAAAACTATGACAGCATGTGACAAAAGAAGCAGGTTGCCCCACATTTTACACAAACCTAAAGCAAGATGTCACCCCCAAAATGTGACACAGTGTCAATGGACATCTTGAAGCCAGAAAGCTGTTGGAACTTTCTGACACAGAATTTAAAACAACAATTGAATATTTTCAATGTGTGAAAGACAAAAGACGAATTTCAGGATACTGCAAGCAAAAAACAGGAGAAGCTTAAAAAAACAATTAAAAACAATGCAGGTAAAACAAATGAGGCATTAGAGGCACTGTAAAAACAAGAAACCACAATCTAAAATATGAGGTCTGATGTTTCAAATTCTGTCAACATGATGGAGGGAAATATGAACAGAGTTGAAGAGAAGGAACACAGAGCCAGTAAAATAGAAGATAGAATTGTCACCACTGATCTGCTAGAATAAAAAGCAGAATAAAAAAGGAAATAAAAAGAAGAAAACATAAGAATAATGTGGGACACTATCAAGAGAAATAAATATGCACATTATTGGAATCCCAGAACAAGAAGCAAGTAAAGGCACCAAAAAAGTTGTGGAAGAATTACTAAAAGAAAACTTCCCAGGTATAGAGACAGGACACATCCCTGGCATGCACTCCTCCCAATTTTGAAGCATGCAGTGTTCCTTGCTGTTTTCTGATTACGCCTCTTGGTAAGTATAAGTTTCTCATTAGCACGATCAAGTGTTTTGGTATTCCCATTCTTCTCAGAGTCAGCCACAGTTTGTTATGATCCACACAGTCAAATACTTTTGCATAGTCAATGAAGCATGGACAGGCATTCCTCTGATACTCCCTGCCTTCAACCAAGATCCATCTGACTTTAGCTACAATATCCCTAGTACCACGATGCCTTCTAAACCCAAACTGGACTTCTGGAAGTTCTCTGCTGATGTGCTGTTCCAGTCGTTTTTGGATAACCTTCAGTAAAATCTTGCTTGCATGTGAAATCCACAATATTGTTCTATAATTTCCACACTCTGTTGAGTCACCTTTCTTTGGGATAGGAACATATATAGATCTCTTTCAGTCAGTTGGCCAAGTGGTCGTTCTCCAGATTTCTTGACACAACTTGGTGAGCACATCCAGGGCAGTATCTGTTAACTGAAATGTGTCAGTTGGTATACCATCTATTCCTGGGACCTTATTTCTTGCCATTTCCTTCAAAGCAGCTTGAACTTCTTCCTTCATCACCATAGGCTCTTGCTAATATGTTGTTTCATTAAATTCTGTGTCTGCCAATTCCTTTTGATACAATGACTCAGTATATTCTTTCCATCTTTTTTTGATACCTCCTGGATCATTTAACATTCTGCTGAAAGCATCCTTGATTATAGCAACTTGAGGTTTGAATTTGTTCTTCAGTTCCTTGAGCTTAAGATATGCTGAGCGAGTTCGGCCCTTTTGATTTTCTGACTCCAACTCCTTGCACATTTCATTATAGCATTAAGCAAACATATCAAAAGGCAGGAACAAATGACCATAGACTCATTAACTCAACGTCTCCAGCAAATTTAAAAAGAACAGCAAGAAAACCCGACACCCTCTAAAAGAACTGAAATTGTAATAATTATAACAGAAATAAATGAAGAGGAAAACGAAAAAACAATTGAAACCATCAACAAAACAAGGAGTTGGTTCTTTGAAAAGGTCAATAAAATTGTCAAACCACTAGCAAAACAAACAAAAGAAAACAAGGAAAAGACACAAATAATCCAAATAAGAGATAAAATGGGCAACATCACAACAGAACGAACTAAAGTAAGAATGCTAGCATTCTTATTATGAAAAATTATATTCAAACAAATATGATAATCCAGAGGAAATGGACAAATACTTAGAAATTCACAGCCTAAACTGACATCTACCATAACTGAACACCTGAACAGACCCATTACAAAAGAAGAAATTGAAAAGGTAATAAAACAACTTCCAGCCAAAAAAGTCCTGGACTGGATGTATTACAACTGAATTTTATCGAACATTCACAGAAGAACTGTCACCAACCATACATAAACTATTTCAGAAAATAGAAAAAGATGGAATTCTGGAATTCTTCCAGAATCATTCGATGAAGCCAACATATCTTTGATACCAAAACCAGGTAAAGATATCACCAAAATAGAAAACTATAGGCCAATATCTCTCATGAATATAGATGTAAAAATCCTGAATAAAATCCTGGCCAATAGAATCCAATTATACAAAAAATAATAATAATAATAATTGACCAGGACCAAATGGGATTCATAACAGTTATGCAAGGATGTTTCAACATAAGAAAAGCAATCAATGTAATTAATCACATTAACAAAGCAATAAACAAGAACCACGTGATCCTGTCAATTGATACAGAAAAGGCCTTTGAAAAAAGCTAACACCTTTTCCTGATTAAAACACTCAACAAAATAGGACTAGAGGGGAATTTTTTTCAACATAATTAATAGTATATAAACAAACCCTAGAGCCAACATTGTTCTCAACAGCCAGAGATTAAAGGCATGTCCTTTGAGAACAGGAACTAGGCAAGGATGCTGACTATCAACTCTCCTATTCAATATTTTGTTGGAATTCTTAGTGATAGTGATAAGGCAGGAGAAGGAAATAAGAGATATTCAAATTGGCAAAGAGGATATAAAATTGTCTATCTATGCTGGTGATATGATATTTTACTTAGAAAACCAAAAAGACTCAGCAAGAAAACTATTGGACATAATTGACCAATTCAGCAAAGTGTCAGGATACAAGATCAACATACAAAAATCAATTCGATTTCTCTACAGTGACAAAGAGAATACAGAACTGGAGCTGAGAAAACAGTACCCTTCACAATAGTTAATCACAAGACTAAATGCTTAGGAGTAAACCTAACCAGAAGCACAAGGATCTATTCAAAGAAAATTACAAGACATTATTACAAGAAACGAAAGGAGAACTGGATAGGTGGAATAATATACCTTGATCATTCAATATTGTGAAAATGACAATGCTACCAAAGGCAATTTACACATTCAGTGCAATCCCAATTTAAATACCAATTCCATTCTTCAATGAGATGAAAAAGGCAATCTTCAATTTCTTATGGAATGCAAAGAGGCCCAGAATAAACAGAGCACTACTTAAAAAGAGAAACACAGTAGGATGCATCTCGCTCCCTGCTTTCAAATCCTACTACACTCCTTTGGTGGTCAAGACAGTGTGGTACAGGTTCAGTGACAGACACATAGATCAATGAAATAGAATTGAGAACCCCAAAATAAGCCCATCTACCTATGGTGAACTGATTTTTGACAAGGAGATGATATCAGTTAAATGGTAAGTGCAGCCTTTTTAACAAATGGTGCTGGCAAAAATGGAAAACTATCTGCAAAAACTCAAGCAAGATCCACACTTCCATACGCAGAAACCAGCTTGGAAGAACTCTAGAAGTCCTAATCCACAACATAAACAGTCTTGCAAGCATCCTGGAAAATCTACAACCAAAAGAGGATAAAATAGATGACTGGGACCTTCTAAGGCTTAAATCCTTATGCACATTCCAAAAGTTCTCCAACAGGGTAAAAAGGGAAGCCACAGATTGGGGAAAAAAATCTTTGGTAATGACATGTCTGATAAGGAACTTTCATCTAGAATTTATAAAATACTTAAGCACCACAACAAAATAAAGGTAAATAACCTAATTGAAAAATGTACACCAGATATGGACAGACTCTTCATCAAATAAGACATTCAGATGGGTAGCAAACGTATTAAAAAAAGTTCAAAATCCCTAGCTCTAAGAGAGATGGAAATCAAAACAACTATGAGATATCATCTCACCCCAGTAAGAATAGCAAAATTTAACAGAGCAGCAAGCAACAAATGCTGGCGAGGTTGTGGAGAAACTGGAACCCTTATTCATTGTTGGTGGGAGTGTAAAATGGTGCAACCACTATGGAAGGCAGTATGGCACTTTCTCAAAAAGCTGCAAATAGAAATACCATTTGACCTAGCAATTCCACTACTGAAAATTTACCCTAAAGAAATCATAACTGCTACCCAACCAGACATATGCACACCTATGTTTTGCAGCTTTGTTTGAAATGGCAAAGAGCTGGAAACAACCCAATGCCCATCAACAAACGAATGGATAAAAAGCTCTGGTATAGCCACACAATGGAATACTATGCAGCACTGAAAACAAAGAACTAATGAAATATTATGCAAAATGGATGACCCTAGAGGACATTACGCTGAGTGACATATCTCAGTCACAAAAAGACAAATATTGCATACAGCCACTGTTGAGAAACGGCACTGATATCAGGATTGAGAGAAGATACAAAAGGAGGGGAGGAATGAGGTATATTGCATTGGAACAGATGAGGGAGAGATCTGTATAAAAGGGATATATGAATGGGTATTCTTGTCATTACAGAAGTCCAGAGTGAAGGGTGCATTGTGGAGTGGACTTGGGGGGAAGGATGGCATAACTAAGAGAGAGTTTTTATTTTTCTTTTCAAAGAGAAGAGTTAATTGGGGGGATGAGCAGGGAGAAAATTGCAACAATTAAAGACTGGAAACCCTAAGTGTAAACTTTCATTAAAATTTTAAATAAATTAAAAAAAATGAAAAATAGGAAAAGAAAGAAAGCTCTCAGAATTATTCTATAGAACAAGTGTAATACCAAAATCAGGCAAATATATTACCAAAAAAAGAAAACTACAGACCAATATTTTTCATGAACATAGATATAAAAATCCTTAACAGAATCCTAGACAATAGAATCCAAAAGCACATTAAAAAAGAAAATCATCATGACCAAGTTGGATTCCTAAGAGGTATACAAGTATGTTTCAACATAAGAAAAACAATGAAAGAATTTTTTCTTTTACTTTTCAAAAAGAAAAGCAAATTGAGGAGAGAGTTGGACAGGGAGAAAAGTGCAACAAGCAATGAATGGAAATCCAAAGTCTCTGTAAACTTTCATTAATATAAAATCAAGATAATTTTTAAAAATAACTTAATCCACCACATTTTTTAAAAAATAGCAAGAACCATATTATTCTCCCAATTGATGCAGAAAAAGGCATTTGATAAGACCCAACACCTGCTCCTGATTAAGACACTCAGTAAAATTGAAATAGAAAGGAAGTTCCTCAACAAAGTGAAGAGTCAATATTATTATCAATGGAAAAACGCTTAAAAGTATTTTCTTTGTGAACAGGATCCAGACAAGGATGACCACTGTCACATCTATTTGATATTTTATTGGAAGTACTTGCTAGGGTAATACGGTAAGAGAAGGAAATAAAAGGCATCCCAGTTGGCAAAGAGATGGTCAGACTCTCACTACATGCAAACGATATGACTGTACAAATAAAACCCCAAAGACTCAACAAAAAACTGTTAGAGTTCTTAGACCAACTTAGTAGAGTATAGCAGGATATAAGATCAGTATCCAAAAATCAGTTGGATTCCTCTACAACAACAAAGAGAACTCAGGGAAGGAAACCAAGAAAGCAATGCCATTTACAATGGCCAACCACAAATATAGATACTTGGGAGTGAACCTAACCAGAGACACAAAAGACCTATACAAAGAAAACGACAGAACATGTTTGTTATATACATTAAAAGAGCTAAATAAATGGAATAACATGCTCTGTTAATGAATTGTTGTTGTTATGTGTCATGGAGTCACCTGCAACCCATAGTGACCCTATGTAAAGGAGCTCTGAACCCTGCCCTGTCCTGAGTCAGTCTCACTAATTTAGATTCACAAACACTCATTGCTCCAGTTGCTATATCAATCTATTTTGTCCAGGGTCTTCCTATCACGCACTGTCCCTCCTTCCTTCTGAGCATGATGTCCTTTTCCAAGGACCAATCTCTCCTGGTCACGTGCCCAAAATATGTGAGATGGAACTTCAAAATCCTAACCTCCGAGGAGAAACTTGGTTTCATTCTCTTCATGGCAGTCTATGGCATGTTCAAGACCCTTCTTCAGCACCACAACTCAAAGGATTCTTCTTCTGTCATCCTAAGTCATTCTCTAGCTCTCTGAAGCAAAACAAGTAATTGAAAAGGCCAGAATTTGGATTAGGTGAACCTTAGTCTCTAGACTAACATCGTTGCTTTTCAGCACTCTGGAGAAGTCCATGGCAGCAGATTTTCCCAATGCAATTCATCTTTTGATTTCCTGACTGCTGGTGTTAAGAGTGTTGATTATGGAGCTGAGCAAGCTGTAATTATTAAGTCTCAATTTCTTCTCAGTCTATTATGGTGCTGCCAATTGCCCCAGTGGTGAGAATCTTTGTCTCCTTGAAGTTCAGCTTCAATCCATATTGATAATTACAGTCCTTGACCTTCTGCAACAAGCACTTCAGGTATTCTTCAATTACAGCAAATAAAGTGACATCATCTTTCTATGGAAGTTTGTTGATCAGTCTTCCTCCAATCCTGATGTCACATTCCTCCTCATATAGCCCTGCCTGCTTCCCACATTATCTGTTCTGCATAGAGACTGAAAAGGTATGGAAACAGAATGCATCCCTGATGCATTCCTCTCCTGATTTTGAATCACAGTGTTTGCTTGCTCTGTTTTGAGGATTGATTCCTGGTTCAAGTATAGGTTTCAAAGAAGCACAATCAAGTGTTCTGGGACTCCTACCTTCCTCAAGGTTAGCCACAATTTGTTGTAATCCACACAGTGAAATGTTTTTGCATAGTCAATGAAACACAGATAGGCAATAATGTCTCTAATGTCACAATCTCATCTAAATCTAGCTTGTGTTTCTGGTAGTTTTCTGTCAAAGTAATGTTCCATTGGTTTCTGGATAATCTTCAGTAGGATTTTGCTAGTGTGTAATATTAGTGATATTGTTTGATAATTCCCACACTGTCAGGTCACCTTTTTTGAAATGGAATAAATATGGATCTCTTCCAGTCAGTTGGCCAAGTAGTTGTCCTCCAGATTCCTTGGCACAACTACTTGGTTAACACATCCAGGGCAGCATCTGTTTGTTGATATGTGTCAGTTGGTATTCCATCAATTCCTGGGACTTTATTTTTTTTTTGTCAAGTACTTCAGAGCATCCCAAATTTCCTACTTCATCTCTATTGCTTCTTTATCATATGTTATTTCTTGAAATTCTTCTGTGTCTTCCAATTTTTTTGGTACAATGATTCTATATATTCCTTCAATCTTCTTTTAATGCCTTCAGATAGGAAGACCCAATACTATGAAAATGACAATACTACAAAAAGCAAGCTACATGTTCTCAATTCAGATACCAAATACATTTTTCAAGGAGATCAAAAGGAAAATTGTTAAGTTTATTTGAAGAGGAAGAGACTCCAAATAAGCAAAGCTCTTCTGAAGAACAAAAATAGAGAGTCATATCATTCCCCTACCTGAAAACACAGCAATAGTAACCAAAACAGCATGGTTAATAGTACATTAAAAGGCACATAGACCAATGTAACAGAATTGAGAAAACAGAAATGGACCCATCTATCTACAGTAAACTAATATTCAAGAAGGAAATAAAACCTATCCAACGGGGAAATGACAATCTCTTCAACAAATGGTGATGGCAAAACTGGACTGTTAACTGCAGAAAGCTGAAACAGGATACACATTTCACACCATATGAAACAATCAAATCAAGGTAGATCGGAGACCTGGGAATAAAGTCCAAACCCATGAAGTTCATCAGAGACAAACTGGGATGAAGCATAGACAGCCTAATCTATGTTATAAACAGACTGTCAAATACAACCAGAAATGCACAGTCTGGAGAGTATAAAATTGATGAATGGGACCTTCTAAAGAATAAATCCCTGTACGCATCTAAAACATTTTCTGATGGACTGAAAAGAGAACCTACTGACTGGAAACAAACTTAAGGTGATCCCATTTCAGGCAAGGTTCTCATATCAAAAATTTACAGAATCCTACAGTGCTTCTAGTTAAGCCCAAGGAACTGAAGAACAAATTCAAACCTCGAGTTGCTATAATCAAGGATGCTTTTGGCAGAATGTTAAATGATCCAGGAAGTATTAAAAGAAGATGGAA
>NW_006400035.1:1262042-1262883 GCF_000299155.1 Elephantulus edwardii
TCACATGATGAAATACTACTCAGCACACAGGAGCAATAATTTAGTAAATTTCCGCCTAACTTACAAGGGACTACAGAGCATTACGCTACGTGAACTAACTCACTCTCGTAAATACAAATACTGTATAAGACCACAATTATAAGGATCTAAGAAAGGGAAGGTGGAACAGAGGTGTGAGGATGAGTGTGGTGGGGAAGGGATCACTTAATCACAGAGTTGCAAAATTTGATGGATGGAGGGACGAGTAGGTAAGAGAGGAAAAACATATTTTTTAAAAAAGGATTTGGTTAATCCATGGGTCATAGTTTGCCTATCCCCAGTGTATAGTGTAGGACCCAATATAAATATGTATGTTTCACTCACCATTTTGAGCTGCAAAAAATTATAATAGATTTATTATAATTATAACTCATATATTACATGTTGTTGTTATTGTTATTATGTGCTGTAGAGTCGTTTGCAACTCATAGCAACCCTAAGTACAACAGCCCTAAACCCTGCTCTATCCTGTGCCAATCACATGGCCTCTGACACACCCATCCCGATTACCCCAGTGACTGAATCAATCCACCTTATAGAGGGTCTTCCCCTCCTGCGCTGTCCCTCCACCCTATCAAGCATCATGTCCCTCTCCAAGGACCTGTCTCTCCTTACAACATGTCCAAAGTATGTCAGACAAAGCTCCAAAATCCTTGCCTCCAAGGAGTAGCCTGGTTTAACCCTCTCTAGGATGAATCTGTTTGTTTTCTTGGCAGTCCATGGTACATTGAACACTCTTCTCCAGCACCACAGCTCAAAGGCATCAACTTTCCTTCTATCTTCCCTAGTCATTGTCCAACTC
>NW_006400035.1:1264643-1282160 GCF_000299155.1 Elephantulus edwardii
GGGAACAAATATAGATCTCTTCCAGTCAGTTGGCCCAGTGGTTGTTCTCCAGATTTCTTGGCACAACTTGGTGAGCACATCCAGGGCAGCATCTTTTTGCTGTAATATGTCAATTGCTATACCAATTATATATCACATGAGCTACCCATTTAAAGTGTAAAATTCCATTGTTTAAACTTTTTTCTTTTTTCCCTTTTTTATTAATTTTAGTAAAAGTTTACAGAGACTTTAGATTTTCATTCATTCGTTGTTGCACTTTTCCCTCTGCCCAACCTCCCCTCCCCGTTTTTTCTTCTCTTTGAAAAGTAAAAGAAAAATTCTTCCATTGTTATTTGAAGTTTTATGTTGACAAGTAGGTTCAGCCACCGCCACAATCAATTTTAGAACATTGTTGAAAAGAAACTACTATACCCTTTACCTCTCACCACCAGTCAGTCTATCTAACATGCTATCCCATTGGATCTTTTCTATAAAATAAAATTATGCATTTTTTTTTTGCGTGTACCATTTAATCAAATCCTGGTATAAGAATAGATTGCCCCTTCTCCAACAGAGCATCTGGTGGATTCATAGTGCTCATCTTCAAGATTGTAGCACAGCTTTTTGCCACCAGGACACCAGAGCTCCCTAGATTTTTAAGTTTTATTTATATTTTATTCATTTTAATGAAAGTTTACAGACATTTTGAATTCCCATTCACTCATTATTGCACGTTTTCCTCCCTGCCCAACACCCCAGTTCGCTTTTCTCTTTGAAAAAGGAAAAAATAAATTTCTTACATTCTTATACAATTCCCTGCCCCCCAGTCCACTCCACTGTGCAGCTTTCATTCTGGACTTTTGTCATGCCAGCAATACCTAACCATATATCCCTTTTAAACAGTTCTCTCCCTCATCTGTTTCAATGCAATATACATTATATATCCCCTCTTTTCTTAATTTCCCTTCAACCCCGATGTCATTCCTGCTTTACAACAGTGGAACTATGTAGTATTTGTCCTTTTGTGACTGAGATATTTCTCTCAGCATAACGTCCTCCAGGGTCACCCATTTTGTATAATAATTCATGAATTCCTTGTTTTTCAATGCTGCAAAGTATTCTATTATGTGAATATACCACATCTTTTCTATCCATTCATTTGTTAAAGGGCACTTGGGTTATTTCCAACTGTTATTGTGAACAAAGGTGCAATAAACATGGGTGTGCATATATCTGCTTGGATGTCAGTTATGGTCTCTTCGGGGTATATTCCCAGTAGTGGAATTGCTGGGTCATTTGCAACTTTTTGAGAAAGCACCATACCGCTTTCCACAGGGGTTGCACCATTTTACACTCCCACCAACAGTGAGTTAGGGTTCAAGTTTCTCCACAACCTCACCAGCATTTGTTGTTGGCTGTTCCGTTGAATTTTTCTGTTCTTACAGAGTTGAGATGATACCTCATAGTTGTTTTTTTTTATTTCCGTCTCTCTTAGAGCTAGGGATTTTGAACATTTCAGCATGTGTTTGTTTGCCAACTGAATGTCTTCTTTGGGTAAAGTCCTTTATCAGACATGTCATTACCAGATATTTTTCCCAGTCTGTGGCTTCCCTTTTTACCCTGTTGGAGAAGTTTCTGGATATGCAACAGAATTTTATTCTTAGAAGATCCCATTCATCTATTTTAATCTCTCCTGATTGCAGGTTTTTCAGGATACTTGGAAGACTGTTTGTATTATGAATTAGGACTTCAATAGTTCTTCGAAGTTTTTCTCTAATAAAGTTTATAGTCCTTGGTTTTAGTCCAAGGTCCATAATTAATTTTGAATTGGTTTCTGTGTATAGAGTGAGGTGTGGATCTTGTTTGAGTTTTATGCAGATAGAGAGTTTTCCAATTTTGCCAAAACCATTTGTTTAAAAGGCTGTCCGTTCCTCGCTTAAATGATTTCATCTCCTTGTCAAAAATCAGTTGACCACAGGTAGATGGGCTAATTTCTGGATTCTCAATTCTATTCCATTAATCTATGTGTCTGTCATTGTACCAGTACCATTCTGTCTTAACCACCACTGCAGTGTAGTAGGATTTTAAATCGGGGAGTGAGATGTCTCCTGCCTTGTTTCTCTTTTTGAGGAGTACATTGCTTATTCAGAGCCTCTTTCCATTCCAAATGAAATTAGAGCTTGCTTTTTCCATCTCATTGAAGAGTGGAGTTGGTGTTTGTATTGGGATTGCATTGAGCATGTAAATTGCCTTTGGTAGTTTTGTCATTTTCACAATATTGAGTCTTCCTATCCATGAGCAATGGATATTCTTCTATTTTCCCAGGTCTCTTTTTGTTTCTTGTAGTAATGTTTTGTAAATTTCTTTCAATAGCTCCCTTGTGCTTCTGGTTAGATCTACTCCCGTGTATTTAATCTTGTGATTAACTATTGTGAAGAGTATTGTTTTTCTTAGCTCCAGTTCTGTATTCTCTTTGTCACATTAGAGAAATCCAGTTGATTTTTGTATGTTGATCTTGTGTCCTTCCAATTTGCTGAATTGGTCAACTATGTCCAGTAGTTTTCTTGCTGAGTCTTCAAGGTTTTCTAAGTATACGATCATATCATTTGCATATACAGATAACTTTATCTCCTCTTTGCCAATTTGGATACCGCTTATTTCATTCTCTTGTCTTATTGCTATCACTAAGACTTCCAATACAATTTTGACTAGGAAAGGTTATAGTGGGCATCCTTGCCTACTTCCTTTCTCAAAGGACATGCCTTTAATCTCTCTCCATTGAGAACAATGTTGGCTGCTGGATTCTCATATGCACTTTTTACTATGTTGAAGAAATTTCTTATTTAGCTAAGTGTTTTAATCAGGAAAAGATGTTGGATTTTGTCAAAGACCTTTTCTGCATCAATTGATTAGGATTCAAGTGCTTCTTGTTCTTTGCTTTGTTAATGTGATGAATGACATTGATTGGTTTTTTTATGTTGAACCATCCTTGCATACCTATTATGAGTCCCACTTGGTCTTGGTGGGTTTTTTGTTTGTTTGTTTTTATGTACTTTGGATTCTTTTGGCCAGGATTTTATTCAGTATTTTTGCATCTATGTTCATGAGAGATATTGGTCTATATTTTTCTATTTTGGTGGTGTCTTTACCTGACTTTGGTATCAAGGATATGTTTGCTTTATAGAATGAGTCTAGGAGAATTTATTGTTTTCTATTTTCTGAAATTCTTTATGTAAAATTGGTGAAAGTTCTTTTCTGAATTTTTGATAAAATTCACTTGTAAAACCATCATTTCTAGGGTGGGGTTTTTTTAGCTGAAAGTTGTTTTATTATCTTTACTATTTATTCTTTTGTAATGAGTCTGTGCCAGTGTTCAATTTCAGTTTGTGTCAGCATAGGCAGGTTACGAATTTCTAAGTTTTTGTCCATTTCCTCTATATTTTCATATTTGTGTATTTTTAATAATATTCCAATGTTAGCCTTTTAATTTTAGTTGGTTCTGTTGTGAGGTTGTCTGTTTCATATTTTATTCTGATTATTTGTGTCTTTTCTTTTATTATTTTTGCTAGTGGTTTGACAATTTTATTGACCTTTTCAAAGAACCAACTCCTAGTTTTGTTGATGGATTCAATTATTTTTCTGTATTCAATTTCATTTATTTCTGCTGTAATTTTTATAATTTCAAGGTTGTTTTTTTTTTAGGATGTCTAATTTTCTTGCTGTTATTTTTCAGTGGTTTGTAGCTGTGGCTTAAAAAGTCAATGGTCATTTTTTTCTGCCTTATGGTGTGTTTGCTTATTGCTATAAATTGATCTCTGACTACTACTTTGGCTGTTTTCCATAGGTTTTGATAAGTGGTGGTTTCATTGTCATTTGTTTCAAGAAACTTTAATTTCATTTTTTATTTATTCTAGTATCCACTCATGTTCAAGCAAGGTGTTGTGTAGCTTCCAAATGAACATTTTGTTTCTCCTTTAACAGTTTGTTATTAACTCCAAAATTTGTAACTCCTAGCATTGTAGTCTGAGAAGATGCTTTGTATTTTTTCTATTTTTTAAAATTTATTGATGTTTGCCTTGTGACCTAAAATGTCATCTATTCTGCAGAACATTCCATGGACACTGGAGAAGAAGGTATACTGTGGGGCTTTTTTTGTGCATTAACCTATAAATATCTATGAGGTCAAGTTAATTTTTCTGTGGTTTGATTCTTCAGCGTCTTTGCTGAGTTTCTTTTTGGTATTTCTATGTTTTCTTGAGAGTGGTGTATTGAAGTCTCCAAGTCCTACAGTAGTATTGTCTATTTCCTTTTTCAGTTTTGTTAATGTTTGTTTTATATACTTTGCAGTTATTTTATTTGGTACATAGATATTTATTATTGTTATTTTCTCTTGTTCTATTGACCCTTTAAACCTTATGTAGTGACTTTCCTCGTCCTTTTTGATGGTTTTTCCATTGAAATTTATTTTATCAAAAATTAATATGGCTACTTCTGCTTTTTTGGTTGCCATTTGCTTGGTATATTTTTTTACTACCCTTTTATTTTTAGTCTTTCTTTATCTTTGTCTCTTGTACATAGCATATTCATGGATTTTGCTTTCTTACCCAATCTGCTACTCTTTTTCTCTTCAGTGCTGCATTTAAACCATTCACATTCATTGTGATTATTGAGAGGCAAAGTTTTATTGCTGTCATTGTGTTGAGTTCTTTTTGCTGTTGTTGCTAGTTACTTTGGTCCATCCTGCTTTCTGTGGCACCTCTGTAAGAAGGATATCTCTTAGAGTTTCTTGCATTGCTGGTCTTGTTTTTACAAACTCCCTTAGGTTCTGTTTTTCTTGGAATATATTTATCTCTCCTTCACATTTGGTGGACAATTTTGCTCTGTACAGTATTCTTGGTTGACAGTGTGTTCTTTATGTGTTCAATATATGTAATTCCTTTGTCTATTTGCTTACATGGTTTCTGCTGAGAAATCAGCATTTAATCTTATCTGCTATCCCTTATAGGTTACTCTTTGTTCCTCCCTCACTGCTTTCAGAATTCTTTCCTTATCGTTGGTTCTGACAAATTAGACTATGATATGCCGTGGTGGTTTTCTTTTGGGATCTTTTCTATATGGTGTTCACTCAACTTCTTGAATATATATTCTCTCATTCTTCATTATGCTTGGGAAGTTTTATTCTAGTAATTCTTCACAAGTTTTTCAGTGCCTTTTCTTGCTTCTTCCTGTTTGGGGATTCTGATAATTCACATGTAATTGTCTTGATGGTGTCCCATATTATTCTTAGGTTTTCTTCTTTTTCCTTCCTTTTTAGTTCTGCTTTTTGCTCTAGCAGATCAGTGGTGAAAATTCTATTTTTTATTTCACTGGTTCTGTGTTCCTTATCTTTAACTCTGTTCACATGTCCCTCCATCATGTTGACAGCATCTGAAACATTGGTCCTCATAGTCTGGATTATTTTCTTGTTTTTCCAGAGACTCTAATGCCTCATTTGTTTTATCTGCATTGTTTTGGACTTTTTTTTAAAGCTATTCCTGATTTTTTCTTCAAGTGTCCTATAATTCTTCAAATTTGTTTGGGTTGTTTTTTTTTTTCACCCATTGAAAATATCCAATCGTTGTTCTTTTAAAATCTGTGTCAGAAAATTCCATCAGACTTTCTGGCTTCAGGAAATTCATTGATACTGTGTGGTCTCCTGGAGATGACATCTTACTTTGTGCTTGTGTATGGTGTGAGGCAGCCTGCTCCATACATAACATTGCTTTGGTAGAACTTTTCATACCTGAGACAATGATAGGTTCTTGATCTGAAATCACTGCTCTAGAAGAGGGTGGGGCAGCTACTCTGCCTGTGTTTCTCTCTAAATTTCTGACCCAAGGAATGGTTCAGTTCAGGGCCTGTGATAGCAAACTCTTGTTGCAACTAAGTCAGATCAAGGTGCTCTGGATTAAAGGTAAATTAGTTGACTGGAAGTGAAGGCACGAGTGCAGGGTGGAACGGGCACTGGGTAGGCATTAGGGAGAGGTGGGCCCGCTTGGGACCTCACTCAATTTCCATCCATCCAGGTGAGCTTGTGTGACGTCTTTCCTCAAATTCCAGCCACCAGGCTCATGCCTGGTGGCTCTCACTCTGCAAGGCTTTGGGTCCAGTATGGCTCTTGTTATGGCGGGGCTTAAGAAAACTCAGTCAAATTCCCACTGCCCCGCTTACTTCTGGCAGTTGGGTGCCAAAGTGGCTTGGCTAGTAGTTCCTGCTGGGACTCAGCTGGCACCTCCCATCAGGGCTTAGCAGCAGCTCCTGCTGGGGCTTGCGGCTCACTACTCCTGTGGCTTCCAAACTAAGTATTTTAATAATTATTCTCACTCAGATCCTGACTGTCCTGCTCCCTCTGTGAATCGCTCTCTGTGTATCACTCCTCCCATCAGATCCTAATAAAGAATCTGTTTCCTGTCTCTGTAGATTTGTCTATTGTGGGTATTTCATATAAATAATATCAAGGTTTATTCATGCTACAATTCATATCATTACTTCATTCCTTTTAATATAAAAATATTCCAGTGAGCATATAGAATACTCTCTATTGACCATCAGTGAACATCTAGGTTGCTTACAAAACATTTTTTAGTTTATTAATTTCTTTAGTTGTGCAAGAAAAACTTTTGGAATTCAGAAGTGTGCCTGGATACAGAGATATACAATTGGACACCATTCAAGTAGAAAATTCAATCCTCAATTAGTCTACCCATTGCTGTGTGCACATTACACCACCATTCTATGAAGTCAATCCTCACTTTGAATCATGTTGCACTCCCAGGCATCATGGGATCACAAAAATTCTGTTCTTATAAGACATTGCATGTTGGATGCATTTGAGGTTGCAAGGACTGACCAAACACAGTTCATTCATGTCTCCTCTGATTTTAATATTCTCAAGAAGTAGTTGTCCAAACAGAATAGTGCATGATATAAAATCTGGGAAGTTTTGTGCAAGGATTGTATCCTTTCTCCATACTAATACAATCTATATGCTAAGCAAATAATTTGATAAGTCATATTTTATAAATAAAAACATAGTATCAGGATTGGAAGGTGTTTTATCAACAACCAATGTTATGTAGATAACACTAGCTTGCTTACATAAAGAAGACTTGAAGCACTTGTTTCAGAAGATCAAAGATAATAAACTTTCAATATGGATTACATCTCAACATCAAATAAACACCAAATATCTTCACTACTGGATCAATAGGCAACAATATGATAAATGGAGAAAAGATTGAACTTGTCATTGACTTTATTTTTAGTGTACCTATAATCAACACTTGGATGTCAGCAGCCTTCAAGAAAATAAAAACATACTGCATTGCAAAAATCTTTTGTCAAGGACTGCTCCAAAGTGCTAAAACCAAGGATAAAAGTTTAATTATTTTGTTTCACTTGATAAAAGCCATGATGTTTTAAATTGCTTCCTATGAATCTGAAAGTTAGATAATGAACAAGGAAAACTAAAGACAATCAAAATTGTTAAACTGTGGTGTTGGGGAAGAGAACAGAATATTTCTTTAAAGTGCCAAAAATATAAACAAGTTTGTCTTAGAGTAAATACAACAAGGGTGTTCCTTAAAGGCAAAGATGTTGAAACTCTATACTATATATCTTGGGCATATTGTAAGGAGGACCCAATCCTTGGGAAAATATATCATCCTGCAAAGTAGAGGGTCAGAGAAAGAGTGGACAATCTTCTAGGAGATGCACTGATATATTAACTGTAACAATGAGCATGACAGAAACTGTGAGGATGGTTCCGGATAGGACAAGATTCCAATCTGTTGTTCAAAAGGCTGCAATGAGTTGTAGTCAACTCTATGGCACCTAATAACAACATGTGTGTGGATCACAAAACATTTCTATATATTCTTTGGATGTGGAATATTGCTTATGTGTTGTATGAAAATAGCTTTCTGTTGTGATTAACCTCTAGAGAAAGCAATTTCTACAGAACCTATAGGTTTTAAATTAGCCAATGAAACACACAATTTTCACTCACTTTATTAGAACTAGGTTAAACCGGGTGGCTCCTTGGAGGCAAGGATTCTGAGGCTCCGTCTAACTTACTTTAGACATGTTGTGAGGAGAGACTAGTCCTTAGAGAGGGACATCATGCTTGGGAGGGTGGAGGGACGGCGCAGGAGAGGAAGGCCCTCTATGACGTGGATTGATTCAGTGACTGGGATAATTGGGATGGGAGTGTGATTGGCACAGGACAGAGCAGAGTTTAGGGCTGTTGTACATAGGGTCGTTATGAGTCACAGGCGACTCGACGGCACATAACAACAACAACAAACAACAGTGTATACTCCATGCAAATTTCAGTAAATGGGAAAGCAAAGCTACTACTAATATCTCAAAATGCTGAAAATCAGATGACTTTGACATAATTTGTCTGCACTTCTCAACTCCTATTTGAACAAAATGATAATCACGGATTTCCCAGTTTTACTTGTCATTAGTCATGATCTCTACAGCTTGAAGCTGACTTTATACATTCATGTGCTATGAGAAGCTTTCATTTCAGTGAGAAAGAAACTGTTTCTTAAGCCTTAGTGTCTATATAAAATTGGGTTTTTTTTTCTCCTTTCTGTAGCAGCTTCTCACTTGCATATGTAAATTTAATTACCTGAAAGGAAAACATGCAGACATCTTGGGTGACTATGGTAATGAATAATTTGTATAGAGCATGTGAAACTTTATATTGGAATACTTTATTATGAGTCGTGGCAATGTGTTTAGAAGATGTGCTGTTATTGTTAGTTTGCATTGAGTCAATCCTGATACATCGCTACCCACTTACATAGAGAACTGCTCTATACTTTTTTAAAGACTGTCATCTTTTAGAAGCATTCACCAGATCTGCTTTCCTAATGTCTTTAGTTCACACCAGGTAGGTAGAAAGAATTCCCATTGGAACTCCAACCTCAAGTCAAGCTTTGATTTTAAAAATGACTATCAGCCTTCCAGTGAATATGAACAAAGCATAATGTTAGAGGAGAAAAATGCAATTACACCTTTCCTCACTTCTCATCAACTTGCCCTCCATGTTACCCAAATAAAATGTTCCAAAACTGAAATGTGAAATAATTTTATTTCCCTCTTAGGATTTTTTTTTAACTGAACATCTTCTCTGGCAAACAAATAACAGGGGTGGGGTAAGAATGCAAATTAATAAGCGGAGAAACCTTTTCCACTAAAAGTACACAGAAGGCCTACAAAACACATTAGACATTTCTAAAGATCACAAATTAACCAACAATGAGGGTGTACTGTCCAAAAAAGAGAGAGAGAGAGAAGCAAAAGATAGTTTCTCTGAACATAGGGTTTTTTAAAAGACATTTTGAGAGGAATTGAACATCTCTTGCACCTTTGATATATCTATCTCTTTCCTATCAAGGGTTTTCAGAGGGTGGAAACAGCTCAGTGTGACACACGCTGCACTTATTTGGGGAATGTGGTTTTCCATCCTGCCATTACCTGGCACCCAGACAAGTGCTATAAAAATATGTCATCATAAGCAGCCTAGAATAAATAATCCAGTCTTGTAAGTTGTTTATCATTTCCCAAATGTCTCACGAAGTTTTTATGAGCCTATCTCTTAGTCCCATTTGGGAGGACAGGCTCTTTGTAATCATGGTGGACAGCCAGCCCAAAGGTCATGCCATGTGCATTAGGAGTATTATGGTATATGACATGGTACCAGGTGGCTTCCTTTGGATCACTTTTAAATAGATTCCTCGGCTAAAGGTCTCACTATCTTTTAATTGCATCCAGCTCTAAGTGTTACACTGTGTTTTACAAGTTTATTGGGTTGGTTCATGTGTGTTTGTTTGCTTTTAATTCTGATCTTCATGTTTTTCTTGGTTAAGAAACTAAATGCATATGAAGTTGAAAATACTTAAAAGTGCTTTTTTAAATGACATTGGACACCTATTGAGCTCTTTCAAGTACAGAGCACAGACACTGGAGCCAGACAATGATAACTAGAGAAAGAAAAGTCCATTCTAACCACATAAAATCACCCGGGTTTTAGAATGTTCTCAAATTTGCATCATGGTTCTTTGGGTCGGCTCGCTTTTGTGAAAGGAGCGCGTGCACAAGGGTATTGTTAACATCTGGTTAATTTAATTCTGTGTATTAGGCTTGAATTAAACTAAAGTCAAATTGTTCAATATTTTTCATTAGAAAATGCATTGATTCAGACCATCTGGAGAATGGCCTCACGTTAGTTACTATTTTGAATCAACTTGAAATGAATTAATGAACTTTTATTGAATTGAGAATATGTGTCTATGTGTCTGTTTACAAACAAGTCCATCAGCCAAGACATACGTGTGTAAACACAATCACACGTTATAGCAAGACTTCTGTTATAGCAAGGAGCTGGCATTTTGCTGACCTTAAAATGTTCCTGGAGGCTCTTAGCTTTCAATGACAGCATGTTCGTTTGTTAAATAAATAACAATACTTCGCTTTCATATTGTTCTATTCTGCCTTCCGAAACATTTCCTGTGGTACTACTTTGCCAGTACAAAGCTGGCTTCTTAAAAGTGATTTGTCTGTAACTAGGCAGTTTTAGAACTTCGACTTCCTTCGTCTGGGCTAAAAAGCAATTTAAGAAGACTTAAAATTCTCCTGGGGCTGATTTTATAGTAACAGTGAAAGCGCACAAACGCTACATGAGAAGCCAATTTTTTTCTTCAGTGAGAGACGCAGTATCGGCAGTGGGGCCTCCGCACAAGCAGTTTAGCGCCGTCATAACCTCTAACCAACGGGTATTAACATGAAGTTGTGATTGATATTTATGTTTGGAAGCTACTAATTTGTCAGTAATTTTCACCCACCAGCATTTACGGATGCCATTTTCCCTTCCACTGGGAGCACCACGAGATGCCTTGGCCCAACCACGTTGAAACAGATGGCGAGCCCGAGTGGCCAGACCTCAGTGGTCAGGAGCGCAGCTGCTATGCTGCCAGGGGCTTCCGGATTCCATTTCAATAAGGTAAACTCATGGACAAGGACGAAACTCGTCCCACTCTGTGACACACATATCCCTCATCCCTCCAGCAGTGCCAAAGGCCACTTGAGGATTGGCTGGTGGAAGCAAGAGACCCATCAGAAGCAAGAAGAGAACACTCTCATTGGGCTTCATATTGGCCCTGGATGCAACACATGGGAAAACCTGTTCCTGTCTCAAAAAGAAGTCAAAACAGACTGCACATGCACATAGATGGGGGAGATGCATCCAAAGAGAGAAATGTTTGGCCTCCATTCTTCATTCCATCTGGTACATGCTTGGATTGAATGTATTTGGACAAAAGCTGTGCTCTGATCATTACATGGCAAACCCTTGCAAAAGAGGTGTCACTGAGGATATGAGTGGATTGTGAATAGCGCACAGGACAGTGGACCCTAAATGTGAGCCCCAATCACTCCATCCTGAAAACCTGGGCCCTTTCCAAAAGGAAGTGCAGACAGACCGCATAAGCACAGAAATAGCGTCGTGCCTTCCTGCCATCTGGAACCGGAGCCCAGCCGGCGGGAGTAACGGGTGGGGGAGCTGCTTTCCCCAATAGTTACATTAGATCTAGATGTACCCAAACTATAGAGGGGAAAGCCACTGCCAGATTTGCCTTCAAAATGTCACTCCAATAATATATATAGCTCCTGATGAAACGCATGTTAATGTGCACTGGAGAATGGTTAATGGGACAGCTTTAAAATATTAATGTGTATATACTAACTCTGTTATTGAGGTTTTGTCTTTTTTTCAATTAATTTTAATGAAATTTTACAGAGACTTTGGATTTCCATTCATTCACTGTTCCACTTTTCTCCCTGCCCAACCTCCCCCCCCCCATTTTGCTCTTCTCCTTGAAAAGTAAAATTCTTTCATTGTTATACAATCCCCCACAGTCCACTCTGCTATACAGCCTTCTTTTTGAAAAGTAAAAGAAAAAATTCTTTCATTGTTATACATTCCCACAAAGGCAATGCAGCCGTTGTTCTGGACTTCTGTAATGACAATAATACATAATCATATATCCCTTTTAAACAGTTCTCTCTCTCGTCTATTTCAATGCAGTATACATAATTATCCCATCTTTCTCAGTCTCTGCCTAAACCCAATGTCAGTCCCTTTTACAACACTGGCTCTATGCAGTAATTGTCCGTTTGTGACTGAGATATTTCACTCAATATAATGTCCTCCAGGGTCACCCATTTTGTATAATATTTTATGAGTTCCTTGTTTTTCAATGCTGCATAAGGGTTCCAATTTCTCCACAACTGTGCCCATATTTGCTGTTTGCTGTTCTGTTAAATTTTGCTATTCTTACCGGAGTGAGATGATATCTCATAATTGTTTTGATTTGCATCTCTCTTAGAGCTAGGGATTTTTAACATTTCTTCATGTGTTTGTTTGCCATCTAAATGTCTTCCTTGGTGAAGTGTCTGTTCATATCCTGTGCCATTTTTCAATTTGATTGTTTACCTTTATCTGGTTGTGGTACTCGAATATTTTATAAATTCTGGATATAAGTCCCTTATCTGACAAATCATTACCAAATACCTTTTCCCAGCATGTGGCTTTCCATTTTACCCTGTAGGAGAAGTATTTGCATGTGCACAGGGATTTGATTCATAGAAGGTCTATTTCATCCTTTCCAGGTGTAGATTTTTCAAGATGCTTAGAAGACTGTTTATATTGTGGATTAGGACTTCAAGGCTTCTTCCAAGCTTTTATTTAATGAATATTATAGTCTTTGGTTTTAGTCCTAGGCCCATGGTCCACCTTGAGTTGGTTTTTGTGTATGGAGTGAGGTGTGGATCTTGCCTAATTTTTATACAGATACTTTTCAAATTTTGCCAAAACTATTTGTAAAAAAGGTTGTAATTTTCCACTTAACTGACCTCATCTCCTTTTCAAAAGTCAGTTGACCAGAGGTATATGGGCTTATTTTTGGGTTCTCAGTACTATCCATTGATCTATGTGTCTGTCATTGTACCAGTACAACAGTGTATTGATCACCATGGCAGAGTAGCAGGATTTGAAATTGAGGAAGGAGATGCCTACCTTGTTTCTATTTTAAAGGAGTGCTTTGCCTATTAAGGGCTTATTTCCATTCCAAATGAAACTGCAGATTGCCATTTCCATCTTGTTCAAGAATGGTATTTAAAAAAAAAAGAATGGTATTGATATTTTTATTGAGATTGCATTGAACCTGTAATTTGCCTTTGGTAGTATTGCCATTTTCACAATATTGAGTCCTCATAGCCAAGAGCAAAGACCCAACATCTCCAACAAATTTAAAAAGAACAGCAAGAAAACCCAACACCATCTAAAAAACTTGAAGTTATAAAAAATTAGTGCAGAAATAAATTAAATAGAAAACTGAAAAACAATTGAAACCATGAACAAAACTAGGAGATGGTTCTTTGAAAAGGTCAATAAAATTGACAAACCACTAACAAAACTAACAAAAGAAAAGAAGGAAAAGATAAAAATAATCTGAATAAGAGAAAAATGGGGAAACATCACAACAAAACCAATATAAAAGGCTAACATTAGAATATTATAAAAAAACTATACTAAACAAATACGAAAACTCAGAAGAAATGGGCAAATACTTAGAAATGCACAACCTGCCTAAACTGACACAAACCAAAATTGCTATAACAGATCCATTACAAAAGAAGACATTGAAAAGGTAATAAAACAGCTTCTAGCCATAAGTAAAGCCCTAGACCAGAT
Source organism: Elephantulus edwardii (assembly GCF_000299155.1). Taxonomy (NCBI): domain Eukaryota; kingdom Metazoa; phylum Chordata; class Mammalia; order Macroscelidea; family Macroscelididae; genus Elephantulus; species Elephantulus edwardii. Next base: position 1,278,427 of record NW_006400035.1, read on the forward strand.
AATTTTACAAGTGAATTTTATCAACCATTCAGAGAAGAAGTTTATGCAATTCTGCATAAACTATTTGAGATATTAGAAAAAATGGACTGCTCCCAGACTCATTTGATAAAGCAAATGTATCCTTGACACCAAATCCAGGAAAGGACCCCACCAAAATAGAAAACTATAGGTGAATACCTCTCATGAACATAGATGCAAAAATCCTGAATAAAATACTTGTTGTTGTTACGTGCGATCGAGTCGTTTGTGACTCATAGCGACCCTATGTACAAGAGCTCTAAATGCTGTTCTAGCCTGTGAAAACCTAGCCATCTCAAACGCATTTATTCCCACTGCTCCAGTCACAGAATCGATCCATCTCATCAAAGGTCTTCCTCTCCTTCACCGCCCCTCCACTCTGCCAAACATGATGTCCTTCTCCAATGACCAGTCCCTCCTTGCAACATGCCCAAAGTATGTCAGATGAAGCTTCAGAATCCTTGACTCCAAGGAGCATTCCAGCTTCACCCTCTCCAGGACAAACCTGCTTGTTCTCCTAGCAGTCCAATGTATGTTCAATACTCTTTTCCAGCATCACGGTTCAAAGGCATTCTCTTTCAATCAACCCTATTCACTGTCCAACTCTCTGATGCATAGCATGTAATTGCAAAGACTATAGTCCAGATCAGGTGCACCTTAATCTCCAGCCTGACGTTGTTGCTCTTCAGTATTCTTGAGAAGTCCCTCAAGCCGACTTTCCCAATGCAATTCATCTCTTGATTTCCTGGGTGCTGTTACCAAGTGCTGATTGTGGGGCCAAGCAAACTAAAACTGTTAACTATCGCAATCTCTTCACCATCCATACTGATGTTAACAATTGGCCCAGTGGTCAGAATCTTCGTTTTCTTGATGTTGAGCTTCAATCCATATAGAAGGCTGTAGTCCTTGACCTTCTGCAGCAAGTGCTTCAGGTCCTCCTCAGGTTCAGCAAGCAGGGTTGTGTCATCTGCATAACACAGGTTGTTGATGACTCTTCCACCAGTCCTGATGCCACATTCCTCTTCTTACAGCTCGGCATCTCAGATAATCTGTTCTACATACAGACTGAAAAGGCATGGAGACACAATACATCCCTGATGGAGACTGAAAAGGTATGGAGACAGAATACATCCCTGGCAGACCTCTCCCCTGATTTTGAACCATGTAGTGTCTCCTTGTTCTGTTCTGACGACTGCCTCTTGGTCCAAGGATGGGTTTTGCATTAGCACAATCAAATATTCTGGGATTCCCATTCTTCTCAGAGTCAGCAAAAGCTTGTTGTGATCCACACAGTCAAAAGCCTTTGCATAGTCAATGAAGCACAGGCACACATTCTTCTGGTATTCTTTGCTTTCTGCCAAGATCCATCTAACACTAGCTATAACATCCCTAGTACCACGACCTCTTCTAAATTCAGCCTGTACATCTGGCAGTTCTCTGTTGACATATTGTTCCAAATGTTTTTGTATAATTTTCAGCAGAATATTGCTTGTGTGTGATATTAATGATATTGTTCAATAATTTCCACACTCTGTTGGGTCACCTTTCTTTGGAATGGGAACAAATATCAATCTTTTCCAGTCAGTGGGACAGCTGGTTGTTCTCCAGATTTCTTGGCACAACTTAGTGAGCACATCCAGGGGAGTGCCTGTCTGTTGAAATATGTCAATTGGTATGCCGTCAACTACTTGAGCCTTGTTTTTTACCAATTCCTTCGGAGCAATTTGAACTTCCTCCTTCATCACCATAGGCTCTTGCTCATATATCATTTCATGAAATTCTTCTGTGTCAGCCAATTCCTTCTGATACAGTGATTCTGTGTATTCCTGCCATCTTCTCTTGATATTCCTGGATCATTTAACATTCTACCCAAAGCATCCTTAAGTATTGCCACCCGTGGCTTGAATTTGTTTTTCAGCTCCTTCAGTTTAAGAAACACTGAGTGAGTCCTGTCCTTTTGATTTTCTGACTCCTGCTCTCTGCACATTTCATTATAGTATCTTGCTTTGTTGTCCCTGGATGCCTTTTGAAATTTTCTGTTTAGCTCTTTGATTTCTTGGTTTCTTCATTTAGCTTTGGCTTCTCGGCGCTCTCATGCAAAACTCAGAGTCTCATCTGACATCCATCTTGGTCTTTTTTTCTTTTTCAGCCTTTGTAATGATCTCTTGCATTCTCCATAGACGATTTTCTTGATACCATCCAAGAGCTCATTTGGCCTAGGCTCATTGGTGTTCAAGGCCTCAAACCTGTTCCTGAGATGGTTTTGAAACTTGAGTGGGACAGACTTAAGATCAAATTTTGGTTCCCATGGACTTGATTTAATTTTCCTTGATTCGGCTTGAACTTGCATATAAGTAGTTGGTGATCTGTCCCACTATCAGCACCCGGCCTGGTTTTCACTGCTGATATTAAGCTGCTCCAACGAGTCTTTCCACAAATGTAATCTGTTTGATTCCTATACATGCCATTAGGTGAGATCCATGTGTATAGACTTAGTTTATGTTTCTTATAGAAAGTATTTGCAATGAATAAATCATTGAATGTGCAAAATTCTATTATTCTATCTCCAGCCTTGTTTCTCTCACCAAGACCATATTTTCCAGCTATTGATCCTTCTTCCCTTTCCCAACTTTTGTGCTCCAGTCGCCCATTATTATTAATGCATCTTGATTGCATGTTTGATCAACTTCTGACTGCAAAAGTTGGTAGAAATCTTCTATTTCCTCCTCTTTGGCTCTAGTCATTGGTGCATATATTTAAATTATAGTGGTATTCACCGGACTTTCTTTTATACGTATGGATATTATCCTGTTGCTCACCACATTGTATTTCAGGACGGATCTAGAAATGACTTTTTTAATTATGAAAGCAACCCCATTCTTCTAGCCAATTGAATTCAATGATGATCTTGTTGTTGTTGTTGTTGTTGTTGTTGTTGTTGTTATGTGCTGTCAAGTCACTTGCAACTCATAGCAATCCTATGTACAACAGCCCTAAACTCTGCTCTGTCCTGTGCCAATCACACTGTCTCTGACACACTCATCCCGATTGCCCCAGTCACTAAATCAATCCATCTCCCTGAGGGCCTTCCCCTCCTGCACCTGCCCTCCACCCTCCCAAGCATGATATCCCTCTCCAAGGAACAGTCCCTCCTTACAACATGACCAAAGTATGTCAGACGAAGCCTCAGAATCCTTGCCTCCAAGGAGAAGCCTGTTTTAACCCTCTCCAGGATGAATCTGTTTGTTTTCTTAGCAGACCATGACACTCTCAACACTCTTCTCCAACTCCAAAGCTCAAAAGCATCAATTCTCCTTCTATCTTTCCTGGTCATTGTCCAGCTATCTGACGCACAACGAGTGATTGCAAAGAACATGGCCTGTACCAGATGCACTTTAGTCTCCAGAGACACATCGTTACTCTTGAGGGCTTTAGAGAGGTCCCTAACATCAGACTTTCCCATCGCAATATGCCTTTTAATTTCCTGGCTGCTGGTGCCAAGAGTGTTGATTGTGGAGCCAAGTAGACTAAATTGTGAACAATCTCAATCTCTTCACCATCCATCCTGATGCTGTCAACTGGTCCAGTGCTGAGAATCTTTGTCTTCTTGACATTGAGCCTCAATCCATATTGAAGGCTGCAGGCCCTGACCCTCAGCAGCAAGCCCTTCAGGTCCTCCTCAGTTTCAGCAAGCAGGGTTGTGTCATCTGCATAAC
>NW_006400035.1:1282465-1283774 GCF_000299155.1 Elephantulus edwardii
CTAATGTGCTGTTCTAGTCGTTTTTGGATAATCTTCAGCAGAATATTGCTTGATATTGTTCTATAGTTTCCACACTCTGTTGGGTTGCCTTTCTTTGGAATGGGAACAAATATATCTATTTCAGTCAGCTGGCCAAGTGGTTGTTCTCCAGATTTCTTGACACAACTTGGTGAGCACATCCAGGACAGCATCGTTAGCTGAAATTTATCAATTGGTATATTCATCACATTAATAATTAATAATAATAAGAAGAAGAAGAACAGCATGATCCTATCGATTGATGCAGGAAAGGCCTTTGATAAAATCCAATGCCCTTTCCTGATTAAAAGACTCAACAAAACAGGATTAGAAGGGAGTTTCTTCAAAATAGTAAAAAGTAGATATGAAAACCAAAGAACCAACATTGTTCTCAATGGAGAAGATTAAAGGCCTTCCCCTTGAGAACAGCAACTAGGCAAGGATGCCCACTATCACCTCTCCTATTCAATATGATATTGGAAGTCTTAACAACAGCAATAAAACAAGAGAAAGAAACAAGAGTTATCCAGATTGGCAAAGAGGAAGTAAAATTATCTCTATATGCAGATGATGTGATAGTACACTTAGAAACCCCTAAGGACTCAGCAAGAAAACTACTGGACATTGTTGACCAATTCAGCAAAGTGGCAGGATACAAGACCAACACACAAAAATCAGTTGGATTTCTCTACAGTGACAAAGAGAATACAGGGTTAGAGCTAAGAAAAAAATACCCTTCACAATAGTTAATCACAGGATTAAATACTTGGGAGTGGATCTAACTAGAAGAACAAAGGATCTATTCAAAGAAAATTATAAACATTACTACAAGAAATAGAATAAACCTTGAGAAGAGGTTTTGTCTTTTACAGCAAAAAAATATAGTATTGTCTTTATTGGGGGAGAAATGTTTTGCCATTTAAGAGTTTTGGGTTGCTATTGTTGTGGGGTTTTGAAACTAACCCAGCTCTTCAACCCAAATCTTTCTAAAAGTATCACTAGTCCAAGAACTCACCTTGATAAAATACTTGTTTTTATTTTTAATTTTTTTTAATTTTCTACTAGTTATTTTCATACCACCTGAATTTCAGAATCATCTCAGGAACAGGTTTGAGGCCTTGAACACTAATGAGCAAAGACCAGATGAGTTGTGTGGGAGGATGTCAAAGATATCATTCAGGAAGAGTGTAAATGGTCATTACAAAGACAGAAGAGGAAGAAAAGACCAAAATGGATGTCAGAAGAAACTCTGAAGATTGCACTGGAGCGTAGAGAAGCCAAAGCACAAGGA
>NW_006400035.1:1285428-1297883 GCF_000299155.1 Elephantulus edwardii
GGTGCGGTTGGCGCAGGATAGAGCAGGGTTTAGGGCTGTTGTGCATAGGGTTGCTATGAGTCGGAAACGACTCGACGGCACATAACAACAACAACTAGTTTATTTACAAAATAAATTGTTTTCAAGAGCAAATATTTTTTCCATTTCCCTCACTCCCATCCATCAAATTGAACAATCCTATAATTAATCCCCCCTTCCCCTGCACAACCTCATTCCTCTGCTTCCACCCTCTTGGATCCTTATACTCATTCTACAATAATGGTTTTATACAATATTCATCCTTGTGGTACTGAGTTCGTTCACTCACCATAATACCTTCCAGTCCCTCCAAAGTTAGGTAATACTTTACATCATTCCTCTTGTATGCTGCATAGTATTTCATTGTGCGAATGTACCATAATTTCTTAATCCATTCGTTTGTGTTTGGACATATGGGTTGCTTCCACGTTCTTGCGATGGTGAATAATGTTTCTATGAACCTTGGTGTACAAATCTCAGTTTGTGCCTTAGTTCTAATTTTATCAGGGTATATTCCAAGTGAAATAGCTAGGTTATAAGGTAGAAATGTTCAGCTTTTTAAGGAAGTGCCAGACTACCTTCCAGAATGGTTGTGCCATTTTATAATCTCATCCAACAATGGATAAGAGTTTCTGTCTTGCCACATCCTCTCCAACATTTATTACTTGCTGTCCTGTTAAAATTTGCCACTCTTACTAGAGTGAGATGGTACCTCATTGTGGTTTTGACTTGCATCTCTCTTATTGCAAGTGATTTGGAGCATTTTTTCATGTTATCTATTTTCCATTCCAATATCTTCCTCTGAAAATTCTTTCCATGTCTTTTGTCCATTGTGTATTTGAGTTATCAGTCTTTTTCTTGTGGAGACAAAGGAGTATTCTGTAAACTTTTGTTACAAGACTCTTGTCTGAGATGGTATTACCAAATATTTGTTCCCAATCTGTAGGGGTTTTTTTTTCACCCTGCTGGAAAAAGTTTTTGATGCACACATGGATTGAATCTTTAGGAGGTCCCATGCATCAATTTTATTCTCTTCAGATTGTGCATTTCTGGTTGTATTTGGCAGTCTCTTTATACATTGGACTAGCACTTCTAAGCTTGATCCCAGTTTGTCACTTATGAACATTATGGTTTGGGGCTTTAGTGCCAGCTCTCTGATCCACTTTGATTTGATTTTTGTGTATGATATGATATATGGATCCTTTATAAGCTTACTGCATGTGAAAGTCCAGTTTGCCAGGACCATTTGTTGAAGAGGTTATCATTTCCCTATTTGATAGCTTTGATTTTCTTGTTGAGTGTCAGTTGACCATAGATAGCTAGGTCAATTTCTGGGTTCTCAATTCTGTTCTATTTGTCTATGTGCCTGTCATTGTACCGGTACCATGCTGTTTTGGTTACTACTGCTTTACAGTTGGTTTTAAGGTCAGGGAGTGCTATGTGTACAACCTCATTTTTGTTTCTCAGAAGTGATTTTCTTTTTTGGTGGCTCTTGCTTCTTCAAATAAATTTTGTAATTTCCCTTTCAAACGCCTTGAAAATTGAATTTGATATCTTGATTAGGATTGCAGAAACAATATTTGTTCTAGTTACAAGTTTGTTTGTTTGTTTGTTGTTTGTTTGTTTGTTTGGAATGAAGTGAGAGGGTAGTGAGAACCAAGTGAAAGCATCAAAGAGAATCAGTAAAAATTAGGTTGTCTCAAAATGAAACTAAATTGGAATGACCTATTCTCTGCCTAGGGTCAGAGAAATTCTGACTAATCTCTGTAGCTTTGTGTTCCAAAAAAATCCATTCTAGCTTCTTATTTTAGAATCATATAATGTATTTCTTAAAAACTGGCCATCCCACCACCCAGCAACTCTACTCCTTGTTATATACTCAAGATAACTGAAAGTATCTGGCATGAAAAATTTGCTGATAAATCTTTATAGAAATATCATTTGTTATAGTCAAGAAATATAAACAGGCCACATGATCATCAACAGGTCAACACAATGTGTTATGGCTACAATACAAAGAAATACTAAAAGAAATAAAACAACTGAATCTAGTTTTAGAGATGACATGTGGAATGTAAACATTTTAATTATCAAGTTTTCTTTTTTATCATATCCTCCAGGCAAGGGCTTCTAAAAGAATTTCCCTTTCACAATAGATAAAATTTTCAGTGGTGATAGTGGTTTGTGGAAAAGAAAAATAAAGAAGTGAAGAGTGACCAACGGAAATGCTTGAAAAGCACATGCAGGAAAAGCCTCTCAGAAGGCAACAGTTTGACCAGAGGCCTGAATCAAAAGAAAAGACGATGTCCAACTCTGCTGGGCAATGGTTTCCAGTAGTTTGTCAGACATCCCTCTAGATGTTGCTAGGAAAGCACCCTTTACAGCAAGATCTAAGTTTTCTGAGAAAGAAAGATTCTTTTCTAAGACTGTAAATGTCCAACAAGACTTTTTAAATGCCCAACATATCAGTCTCCTCAATTGTGTGAGCCGAGTCCTCAAAATAAATCTCAGTGTCAAATTTTTACATTTCTCCAGAAAAAGTTGACCAGGAGAAAGTAACCTCTATCTGTGGGAATAAAAAGGAGCTTAAAGCAGCAAGAAGAGCACAATCAAAGACCCTAGGATGACATGAAAGTCCAGATTGTTCTCCTAGCACTGCAAACAAGGGTGACTTGCAAAAACTAGGATATCAGGATATCAGTCCTGCTGTCTCAAGGGTCTTTTCTTTCTGCCAACTTTTAAAAAGTGAAATAAAAAAGTCTACAACCAATCCCAGAACACTTGATCATGCTAATGCGAAACTTACACTTGGACCAGGAGGCAGTCATCAGAATAGAGCAAGGAAACACTGAATGGTTCAAAATCGGGAAAGGCGTATGCCGGGGATGTGTCCTATCTCCATATATCTTTTCAACCTATATGCAGAACAAATTATCCAGCTCTATGAGGAGAAATGTGGCATCAGGATTGGAGGAAGATTAATCAACTATCTGCAGATAGTTACGCAGATGACACAACCCTGCTTGCTGAAACTGAGGAGGACCTGAAGCGCTTGCTGCAGAAGGTCAAGGACTACAACCTTCAATACGGCTTGAAGCTCAATATCAAGAAAACAAGGATTCTTACCACTGGGCTAATTGGCAGTATTGTGATAGGCAGTGAAGAGATTGAGATTGTAAACAACTTTCGTGTCAACAAATTCTTACTACCAAAGTAGTTTGCACTCTGGTCTAAAGCATGCACAGTCTATTCAACTTGTAGAATATAGTAACGAATATTCCATTCCAGCTATGATTGTTGGCAGAACCTAGAAATAAAGAAGGGGGAATTTCCTCTTAATTCTTCTTTTATTTCTTCTTTTTCCCTGGAGGTTTGTGATTCTCCCTTGAAAGCATTTAGAAATGCCTCTGAAGGACCGCCAAGCGCATGCTCCCAGAAAGGGCTTTGGTCTCTTTTATGTATATTAGAACAATTAACAGCTAGTTTCACCATACAAAAGGTTTTTGCTCCTTTTATGTTTTCGTTCTTAAAATTCCCAGAATGGTGTACAGTAAAACTGTTCGCTTGAGAAATTAAGTACCGTTTGTGATAAGACAGTTGGATGAAAATTTTAAGCTGTCATTAAAAATTATTATAATTAGTACAAACTACAAGAAAATGCTTTAAAATTGAGACCCGAGTGAATTAAAAATTAAGGGGTGTATTATGTATTATCATGTTGAAGGGCTGGGTTTTACGCCTCTAACACCCATTAACACTAATAAGAGTTGCCTGCATAAATCCCCACGTGCTGAGACTTCAGAAGGCACCACTTTCACTTGTTTTTGCTGAGCTCCATGAAAATCTGGAGCATATGAACAACATAACACTTTCTTTGCTCAGAGGGAGAAAGACAAGGAGCAAATGTAAACAGTTTACCTTTCCTCTTCTACGAGCATTTCTGTCAAGAAGTCTCTTCTGCTCTGAGTGGGCCTTAAAATACTTCCTGCCATGTTTGAGTGTCACTTTTTCCTGAAGAATATTTCAGAACCATCTAGAGTAACTTTATAACATTGACCTGTTCCAAACAATTTTATTCTTTTGTGAGGAATGGCACTGCAACTTGTATTCACGTGGGAGAATTAAAATTTGTAAACCTTTAGTCACACCCATGTTCCGAGAGGCATGTGTAAAGTGTTCTTCTCACTGTCAGTGCTTCCTGAAGAATATGCAAGGCAGGTCTATTTTCCTCATTAAGTAACATGCCTGATCAGCCTGCTACCATCTCCTATGGGTATCCATAAGGCATCCCCATCTCTTTACTCACACTCCTTCTTTTTATATGCAGTGCTGGTAGCCCAATCTTTAGCAAGTAGTACTGCTAACCCAAAGGCCATGCTCCTCTAGTGTCAATTCTACCAATGGCTCTTGTGCAATATACAACCTCAGAAACCCAATGGAGGGTCGGCTTTCAGTCAGTTCTGACAAGTCAGCAATCCATGCTTCATATTGCATTTTTCAGTCTTCCCAAGTACTCATATTGTAAAAAAGTTAGGTCTTTTTATTTTCTTCAAAGAGCATTTGTAAACCAAATAAAATTTTCTCAGGTGAATGAGAGCCTCCTCTCATACTATAATTTTGCTAGTGAGCAAACCAAGTTCCAGCCTCTTGGACCTTCTTTTCATCTTCCAGACAAACAGTGACATGAAAGAATGAGTAAAAGGAGCAAGCAGCATACATTTCCCCCCCTCAATCTTAGGACAAAGTGAGCAGTTATTAGTATAAACCTCTCAAAATCACTGCCATTGAGTTGATTCTAACTCATAGTGACCAGATCAGATTTCCAAGGCTGGAAACTTTAAAGGGAGAGAACTATTCATTTTTCTCCAGTGTATTCAAACTGCTGAAGATATGGGGCCTTTGGGTTAACATCACAACCATTACAAACTATGTGCCCAAAGCTCCCTACCGAGATCCTAGGATGCATGCTAATGTTATGCCATTGTTTGCTACAACCAAGAGGTCAGGACAGACCCTTAGTAGAAATTAGTAAATTTTAGTTGACTCTCTAAAGTAAGAACTCTTTTTTTTAAAAAAGAATATTTTTAAAGGAAAACAAAACAAAACAAAATCCCAAACCCCAAAAACAAAGAGGAGCATTTCCCCAAGAGGAAGTAGAATTAAAGTGAGAACTCTTATACAAAATAAGATGATCTTGGATCTTACAAAATTAGTATTAGCAATACTGACTGCCTAAGAGAAAACCCAAAGTACTATGGCCTTGAGTAAGCTGTATTTGGGCAGAGGTTCTGAGACACACAGCTCCTTAGAGTGGTTCCTCATAATCCCCATCTCCTGTTGTTCACATTTCTGAGTAATTCTCTTTCCCTTTCCCTGTGATCAGGCATGCAACTTGCTTCTAATCCACAGAGTTTAGCAAAGGCATGGATTGCATGTGCATAACATAGGACTATAACACCAATCTTGCTGGACTCCCTCCCTACTCCCTGCTGGCTTTGTCTAAGCAGCAAGCTGCCATGAAGTAAGTGGCAGGAAGCCTGCCTGACAAGAAACTATGGGCAGCCTCCAGGAGCTGCAAGTGAACTCAGCTCACAGCCAGAAAAAAAAGAAAAAGAAAAAAAGCCCCACAAACACCACCCCCCACCCCACCCTGAAGCTCTCAGTCCTCCAGTTTGTAGGAAACTAAATCTGTCAACAACCATGTGAGCAGGAAAGCAGCTTCTTTCCCAGTTGAACTTCCAGTTTGAGAACCCAACCTGGCAGCCACCTCGATTGTAGCCTAGTGAAACCGTAAGCAGAGACCCTAGCTAAATCATGACCAGCCTGTCACATATTTAAATCATAAATACGTGTTATTGAAAGCTTGTGGTTTGTTAGACAGCAATGGATAACTCATACTAGTGCTCATTTGAGATTTAATAATTAACAAGCTTAGAGTTCAAGAGCTCATCACTTGATTCATAAAGGAACATATTAACATCACTTCACTGTGTCTACATTTTGTTTTAGGCAAATACAAAATTCTTACTAAGGATGCAGATGAGCTCCTTAATTTTGTTTTTCAGTGGCACTTGAATACAGTTTTGGGATAAATTGTATTTGCAATGTTCTCAAGACCATATCTGTCTCAAATGTCAAGTGTCTGCTACATAAGCTCATAGGAGAGATGAGACTGCTTCACAGAGTTTCCACAGCCCTGAATAGACATTTCATCACTTCAGCTAGAGGGGATCTTTTAATAATTTCTAATATGAGACTATCAGTAGGTCTGCCCAGGAAGACAGAGTTTTAAAATCTTGCCAAATGTGCATTGATTGGACATCTTGGTACCTGTTAGAAGTTGTAAATCTCCAAATCCAAGGCCATTGACAGTAACTTACATTCCAAATGAAAAGAGTTGATGTAGGTTGGTAAGATTAGATTTGTTATATTTTGCCATTTTTTCTTTTGTCCCTCTGAAGGCCAGTTAAAGCTCTTAATTTTTTCTTTTTGCATATAAGGTAAATGAACCAAAAAAAAATCATCCCTTTATTTTCCCCCAATGTCATTATAGAACCAATCTACTGATGTAGGTTGAGCTTGCGTTTCCGTAGCCACAGCCCTTTCTCCTGTGATTTCCTAAGCTAGTTTCCTCTAGGTGTGGCATATTATTGGGTAAAGCTTTGTGATGTGACTGTATCATAAGTAAACATACAGTCTTCTGCTGTGAAAGATTGATAGTCTTTGCCATCCCCAATCTAGATGCCCACAGTAATATCATCTCCCCTTTCTCTATGGAGTTTGCAGGTCACAATCATCATTGAAACTATTTATTGAACAATTACTATGTGCCAAGTCCAATTTACACATATTTGCTTCATCCACACATCCATTCTGAGGATAGTATTTGTCTTCTCATTTATCATGGGCATACCTTGAAGTTCAGGGGCTGTGTTCATATTCGCTTCTGTGTGATACAGTCATAAATTACACAGGACAATATGAAGGAATGATTTGATTCAGGTCCCCAAATGCCAGTGTTTGTATAACTTAAACAAAATGAAAACTTTCTAGGCTTATTTCAATGTGAGAATTATCCTAATGTAATTTGGCATGTAAAGTAATAAAACCTTGTTTACCCTAATAGATTTTCCCAGTGGCAAGATAAAGAAATCTAATATTGATAGAGACATTTAGTCCTGACCTAATTTAGACCTTGGTTCTTGTTTTAGGTTTTTTCCTTTGGTTCACTCACAAACTTGAACAAGCCACTTTACCTATCAGGATGATAATTTCCTCACCTGTCAAAGGAAGGAAGCCAAATAAAATGACCTCTGAGGAGCACTTTTTGTTCTTTAACGTGTTGCTAGCAAGCCGATTCCTACTCACAGAAGCCCTACAGGGCAGAGTGCAAACTGTTCCAAGATTTCTAAAGCTGCAAATCTTAATTTACATTCTAGAGAAATTGTTTTATTCTGACTATAACATCATACATTTGCAGAGAGAAAGATGGATTGAGAGAGTGAGACATCTCTAGATGGGACAAACAGTTAAATGCTAAGTAACTAAACAAAAGATTTGGAGTTTGAGACAACCGAGGCAACTTGGAACAAAAGTCTGCAATTCACTTTCAAAAGGTCAGCTATTAAAAACATTGTGGAACACTACTGTACTCTGGCACACATGGAGTTACCATGAGTCAGAGTCAAGGCCACAACAATTTAATTTTGATGAACAGGGTTGGAGAGTATGCATTTTTAGGTAATAAAAGGCAAATTTTCTGTCTCATTGGTTGCTAACTACTCAGCAACACTAAGTTTACTCTATTGATCCTGGTATTTGAATCACTACTTCATTGAAAAAGTGCCTCAAGGGTAGGCGTTAGGATATTTGAGGAACATCTAGCCACCTCCTGCCCCCAACAACCTGGCTGGACTTGAAGCTTGAAGCCAAGCAATCACCAAGGGAACAGTATTCCAGGCCTTCATGTGTCAGGTGTTGCCAGACGTAGTGACTTAATGCCAAAACATCCAGGTGGGAAAGAAAAATTAATAAATTGTAGGGCAATTTTATATATACAATTCCAAATATGGCTGCGTGGAGTATGGAAACATCTGGGTGATGAATTAGAATTTCACTTTTGCTTCAGCTCTTTGGCATAACATAAACACAGCCTGCAAGTCCTTAGATATAAATGGGAATGTTGGAAACTGTAAAAGGTAGATTAAGAAAGAATCAGATTTTAAAACTGTGGTACATGGGTTTTTTTTTTTGCCAAGTGGAGGGATGGGGTGTGTGGAGGGAGAAATTCTAAACATTCAAAGCAGTCCAGAGCATTTTTTCACAGAGTTAGAGATACAGTGTCCCAGGTAGCTAAAATTAGAAGCTGTTTTGCATCTTCTTTCACCCTTTAGACGTAAAATTGGGAGAAATAAGTATTTTTTGTAGTTTAGTTTATATTTGTTTTAAGGACCTATTAACGAGCTGTTAGCTACAGTTTTCTTCTACTGATTCTATATATGAACTAAGATTTTGGGTGCCGAAGATCTATTTTCTGAAAATAGTCTTCAAGAGTGCTATTTCTTTAAAAACTACTGAATAAAGATATATGGTACATAGTGCAGGCAATTACACTATTAATTTTAAACTCTTTTCTATTCTATTACTTGCTGTTAGTTAGTTTCCCAATCTATAATACATATATACATATATCTGCACATGCACACACACACACGTTACAGATTTACAGTATGAGGAGATTTTTAATATAAAGATATAGTCTTAAAACCAAAAGACCAAGCCCATTATTACTGAGCTGATTTTGACTATGTTATCGGACTGAGTGGAACTGTCCCATGGAGATTCCAGTGACTCAACTAGGGAGCACTAAACTTGCCTTGCTCTTTACAAAACAAACTGCCACATATTTCTGTTAAGGAGATTGGTAAATTGGAGCTTTCCATTAGCATCAGAGCACTTAAACTTTGTCACACTAGGGCTCCTTGTTGTGGTGGATTGTTTTTGGATGGTGTAGAGAACACTATGGCTCATAGTGGCATTATGAACAATAGATCAGAACTTTCCTCTATCCTATGCCATTCTCACTATTTCCTCCACCTTCAGGCCCATTGTTCTAATCATTATGCCAATCCATACTGTTGAGGGTCTTTGTCTCTTTCTTTGATTATCCATCTTTCTCAGCATGATATCCCTCTCCAAGGGCTACAAAAAGTGTATGACCGAGAGTTTCACTATCCTTGGCTTCAAGGAATACACTGGGTCCACTTCCTCCAAGACAGATTTGTTTGTTCTTTCAGGAGTCCACAAGATGTTCAATATTCTTTCCAATATTACAATTCAAAGACATTCTTCTTCAATATTCCTAAGATCATCCTTACTTATTGTCCAACTTTCAGATGTAATGGAAACAGTTGAAAATATCATGATTTGGAACAGGTACACCTATATCTTTATACAGATATCTTTCTTCTTTTGTACTTTAGAGAAGTCCTTGACAGCAGATTTCCCAATGCAACAAGTCTTTTGATTTCTTAACTGCTACTACCTTTGGTGTTGATTGTGGATCCAAATAAAATGAAGTAACTGACATCTTCAATCTTTTCTCCATCTATCATGATGTTGTCTATTTACCAATGGTGAGGATTTTTGTTTTCTTGATGTTAAAATGTAATCTATATTGGTTGTTTTGATCTTCTACAGTAAATTATTCAAGTCCTCTGTAATTTCTGCAAGCTAGGTTGTGCCATCTGCATAATAGTTTGTTGGAGTTCTCATAAACTGATGCCATTTTGTTGATATAATCTAACTTCTCAAATTATTTGCTCAGCATAGAGTTGAATAGTTACAGAGAAATGACATACACATTTCTCAATTTTAAAACACGCAATGCTCACTTATTCTGTTCAGACAGCTACTTCTTCATTTATGTACAGGTTTCTCATAAGTCCAGTTAATTGTTCTGGGATTCTAATTCTTCTAAATATGACTGGGAATTTCTTATGATCCACACAGTCAATTTCCGTGGCAAAGGCAATAAAATACAAATAAATATCTCTTTGGTATTGTCTGCTTTCAACCAAGATCCATTTGACATCAACAGTGATAACTCTCCTTCCGTGTCATTTTCTAAATCCAGTTAGAACTTCTGGAAACTCCCTGTTGATGCACTCTTCCAAACATTTTTAAATAGTGATCATCAAGGTTTTACTTCATGTGCTATTAATGATAGTTTGATAATTCCCAAACTCTGTTGAATTATCTTTCATTGGAAAGGGAATAAATATAGATATCTTCCAATCTATTGTCCAGGTAGCTGTTTCCCAAATTTCTTGGCATAGGCTAGTAAGCATGTCCATGGCTGCATCTGTTTGTTGAAACACCTAGGTTGATACTGCATCAATTCCTGGACTCTTATTTTGCCAATACCGTAAGTGCATCTTGAACTTTTCAGTACTATTAGTTCTTGATAATTTACTACTTCCTGAAATGATTCAATGTCAGTCCATTCGTTCTTTTTAGTATGTTGTTCTTGTTATGTGTCATCGAGTCACTTGCAACTCACAGCGACTCTGTGTACAACAATTCTGAACCCTGTTCTATCTCGTGCCAACCTTATTGTTTCTGACACACCTACCCCCTATTACCCCAGTCATTAAATCAGTCTATCTCATCCAAGATCTTCCTCTCTTGCGCTATCCCTCCACTCTTCCAAGCATGCCATCCCTCTCCAAGGACTGGTCCCTCCTTGCAATAAGTTCAAAGTATGCCAGATGAAGCTTCAGAATCCTTGCCTCTAAGGAGTAGCCTGATTTCAACCTCTCTAGGACGAACGTGTTTGTTCTCCTAGCAACAGTATATGCAATACTCTTCTTCAGCACCACAACTCAAAGACACCAATTCTCCAAACATCCCTAGTCATTGTCCAGCTTTCTGAGACATAGTAAGTAATTACAAAGGCTATGGCCTGGATCAGGTATTCCCATCTTCTGATGCTTCCTGCATCACTTAAGGTTTTGCCCATAGAATCATTTAGTGCTGAAATTTGAGGTTTGAATTTGTTCTTCAGTTATTTCAGCTTGACAAATGCAAAGTGTGTTTTATTTTTCTGACTCCAGCATATTTCAAAGAAAAGATGAAAATTGGCATAATGGGTGCCAGAAGACTCTGAAACATATACTAGCATAGAGAGAAGCTTAAAGAAGAGGAGGGGCAAGAGATGCTGAAGTAGAAGAGGACTTCTTAGTATAACAAAAAAACCCAAGCATATAAACTTTGTATGTAAACCAGTATTGTTGTTGTGTGCTGTCAAGTCATCTGCAAACTATAGCAACTCAATTACAGTATCTCTAAGCCCTACTCTATGCTATGCCAATCTTTTGTCTCTAACACAAATACTCCCATCATCCCAGCCACAGAATCAGTCCATCTCATCCAAGGTCTTCTTCTCTTGCACTGTCCCTACATTCTCCCAAGCATGACATCCCTCTCCAAGGATGGGGCCCAGCATGCAGCATGTCCAAAGTATAGCAGACAAAGCTTCAGAATCCGTGCCTCCAAGGAGCAGCCTGGTTTCACCCTCTCTAGGACCAATCTGTTTGTTTTCTTGGAAGTCCATGGTATATTCAATACTCTTCTCCAGCACCACAGCTCAAAGGCATCAATTCTCCTTCTATCATCCCTAGTCATTGTCCAACTCTCTGATGCATAGCAAGTGATTGCAAAGACCATGGCATCTATCAGGCTCACCCTAGTCCAGACTGACATTGTTGCTCTTCAGTACTTTTGAGAGGTCTCTGACAGCAGATAAAATTTTAAAACTTTAAACAAACAAAAGAACCTAGCCTACTGCTATTGAGTCACTTATGACTTATGAGGCAGCAAATCTTAAACAGGTGGAAACTGCGCATTTGTCTTTTTCAGAATGACTGGTGGATCCAAATCACTAGTCTTTCCGTTAAGGCGCTCTCATGGCCTAGTGCACCATCAAGATGCAGGTAGGCAATTTGAATCAATGAAATGTTCTGCAAGAGAAAGATGAGTAATCTCCTCCAAAACACCTATCGCCTGTGAAAACCCACTGGTGAGTCAAGTATGTGTTGATTTTGACTCCACCACACAGGACAACAATCTTTTCTTAGTAGCCCAGCACATAACCCACTACTCTACCAAGAGTCCTTAGCATAAGACTTAGTATTTCTCTTAGTAATTTCTGTCATATACTATGTGAAATTTTTAAGTATCATTCTTTCGTGTTTGCGTCACTCAGCTTGTAAGACTGGCTTTAACTTGATCTTTGACTGGGGATGTCATTCTTTATAGAAAGCTCAAATTAATGGTATAAACAAAACTGTCGATGGGGATGAATAAAGTACTCAAGAGTAAATTTGAAGTACTTTAGAAGTACTATTTGCACATGAAATTTTTATGCTAATTATAAA
>NW_006400035.1:1298480-1300112 GCF_000299155.1 Elephantulus edwardii
GGTGGATTGATTCAGTGACTGGGATAATTGGGATGGGAGTGTCAGAGACGGTGCGATTGGCACAGGACAGAGCGGAGTTTAGGGTTGTTGTACATAGGGTCGCTATGAATCGCAAGCGACTCGATGGCACATAACAACAACAACCCACAAAGTCTAGTACAGAGCAAGCCATCAGGTTACACAATCCACCCTGGTTCACAGCGTGGATCATCTTCTCTTCATCTGGTTGTGTTCTGGTCAATTCATCGCAAGCCATCATTCATCTAGGTTCAAATGGGCATAAGCTGCAACCTCAGGAATTCACACTTCTCCCTGTATTCCAGACCTGTTGATCTTATCATTCAGCCCTAACACCAGCATGAGGCCAAGTCAGTGAGTCAGGGGTCCTTAGGACATCTTGCTCCTAAATCAATAAACTTCTCATGCTCATTCACATATCTGAACATGGTATGTGAACAGCCCTGAAGGAAGAAATCCAAAATCAGCCTTTTGCCCTGTTACTGTATTCCTTCCTGTCGATCCAGGTATTCACACTATGAGTGAGCACACTCCATCTTCAAGTCTTGAAAGTGGACTCTGACTCAGAACCCAAAGAGCTTGTTCTGGTTTTGAAAAGAAAATCGCTTCTTTGTCTTTTTTCTTTTTCCTTCTGTCCTTACTTGCTTGCCTTTCTTTCAAATGTTTATCTCTTCAAAGTTCCAGTGTGGATCCACCTATTCA
The DNA here is from genome assembly GCF_000299155.1 of Elephantulus edwardii. Lineage (NCBI taxonomy): Eukaryota > Metazoa > Chordata > Mammalia > Macroscelidea > Macroscelididae > Elephantulus > Elephantulus edwardii. The sequence continues at coordinate 1,299,201 of NW_006400035.1, forward strand.
TTCTAATGAAAATCTCCTCAGAGTACTAGATAAGACTCAATCATTCCCTTGGACCAAGCCCTAGCAGCCACTACCAGATTCTACCTTTCACAAGCTTGTCTACTGGGCAGATATTCACTTTTTACTACTTCAAATCCAGTACTTGTCAAATGCAGAATTACACAAATTTCTAACTCTACAATATCCATATCATTTCTATTAAAGTAGGTTTCTTAAGTTGATCTTTTAGCTAAGTTAACTGAGTGAATTTGAGTGATTGTGGTAGAAAGCAAGAAATCAGTTTCTTTGTAAGTATTACATTCTCTAATTCAGAATTTTTATTAATTGTAAATTACTTTCTGGTTAATTAATCAATACTGCCAATATTTTCCTAGCAATCTCAGGCAAGTTCCTAAACTGTGACTTTGTCTTCTATATTGTAAACGGGCTTTTTAGGTTTTTAAGAAAGATTAAATAAGACTGGAAGAGATCTATATTTGTTCCCATCCCAAAGAAGGGTGACCCAACAGAGTGTGGAAACTACAGAACAATATCATTGACTTCACATGCAAGAAAGATTCTACTGAAGATTATCCCAAAACGACCGGAACAGTACATCAGCAGAGAACTACCAGAAGTCCAGGCTGGGTTTAGAATGGGTCGTGGTACTAGGGATATTGTAGCTGTGTGCAGATGGATCTTAACTGAAAGCAGGGAACACCAGAAGAATGTCTATCTGTGTTTCTTTGATTATGCAAAGGCTTTTGACTGTGTGGATCATAACAAACTGTGGCTGACTCTGAGAAGAATGGGAATCCCAGAACATTTAATAATGCTAATGTGAAACCTATACTTGGACCAAGAGGCAGTTGTCAGAACAGAGCAAGGAAACACTACATGGTTCAAAATTGGAAAGGGTGTACACCAGGTATG
>NW_006400035.1:1302268-1302877 GCF_000299155.1 Elephantulus edwardii
GTAATGCTTATATATCATCTGATAGTTTATGTTTTCCAGTGGGGAAAAAAAGAAAAAGGTCATAAAACAAAATGGTACTTCCTATCAGAGGTAGTTGAAATTAGAATTTATTTCCTCAGGATTATAATGTAGAAATCCTGGAAGAAACCCTAACTCTGAATTTTTAACTACAAACTGCAGTATAAACTCTTGCCTTGTTTTTCAGCACACTGTTTTCAGATTTGTTCATTTCCATCATCAAATGTCAGGAAGCTCTAGTGGTAGAGACCATATAGAGCTGCACTGCTAACCCACAACCATGCTCTCTGGCATTTTGATGAGAAGTTTTGTTTTCTTGACTTGGAGATGCAATCTATATTGAAAGCCATAGTCTTTGTGGCATGAGTATGAGAACCATGCTTGCTGAAAAGTAAGAATACACAACCTTGTAAGCAAAGAGGATTTGGAGCACTTTCTGCAGAATGTCAATCTTCTTCATAATTTCCAGCTTCTTGGATAATTTGCTCTGCATATAGATTGGCAGCGTCAGGATGGATGGCGAAGAGATTGAGATTGTTCACAGCTTCAGTTTGCTCGGCTCCACAGTCAACACTCTTGGCACCAGCAGTC
>NW_006400035.1:1303357-1331933 GCF_000299155.1 Elephantulus edwardii
GGGGAAGACCCTCTATGAGATGGATTGATTCAGTGACTGGGGTAATCGGGATAGATGTGTCAGAGGCAGTGTGGTTGGCGCAGAATAGAGCAGGGTTTAGGGCTGTTGTGCATAGGGTCACTATGACTCGCAAACCACTCGACGGCACATAACAACAACAACATAGATTGGCTAAGTATGGAGAAATAATACAACTCTGACATATAACTTTCTTTATTTTAAACCATTGTTCAAACCAGTGTTGCCTCTATCTGTTCTTGGTCTAGGTACAAGTTTCACATAAGAACAACTAAGTGTTTGGGGATTCTCATTTTTCTCAATTATATCTCTGTTGTCATAGCTTCTTCTAAATGCAGCTTCAGTGTACAGTCTGAGTGACGCAGAGATGCCAGTTCTCGAAGGGAACAACAGGCTTCCTGGTTTGCCACTCAGGTACTTTGGAGCGAACACTTCTATTTAACTACACCACACAGGACCTCTCAAGCTCAAGTGTAAGGGACTGGAACAACTTGAGTAAAGTGGAGACACCATTTCTGGAAAGAAACAGCAGGTTTCCTGATTTCCCTTTAACCTACTTTGGAGGAAACTCTGCTGTCAGGCCAGAAAGAGAGCACAAATATACAGGTCCTTCACAAAACATTGCCGTACTCTGGGTCATTATATAGTTACAAAGACCTAAAATCTAATAAGAAACGACTCATATAATGTCAGGAAAGCAGTAATTAGCTTCGATCATCAAGAAAAAACAAAATAACCCTTCTCCTAAAGAAGCATAACAAATTAATACCCCAGATAGAGAGCACCAGAAAAAATATGTTGATGTGTAATTATTTGAATAGCTACAGAAGAATATGCAAATGGTGGAAGAAACAAAAAAGAAAATACTCCAGAAACAACAATCCAGAAGAAATATATTGATGAGGAACAACTTGAACAGATATGGGAGGGAAAGCAAAAGATGAAAGAAATAATTGATAGTATAGATAAAGACATACAAGAACTTAAAAAGTCATCACAAGTTAGAGAGGCTACAGCCAACATAGGACTTGAAATAAGAGAAAAGCACAAAAATGCAATCCAGAATATTAAGACCAAAATGACATAAGTGTTCAAAACACTGTTATGATTAAAGATTTTTTAAAAAGTTGAATTAAAGATATGTAATAGTGAATCAGTGACATGGAAAACAAGAGCCTTACTGGGAACATGTCATTGTTGTTGCTATGTGCCATCGAGTCGTTTGCGACTCATAGCGACCCTATGTACAACAGCCCTAAACCCTGCTCTTCCCTGGCCAATTGCATTGCCTCTGACACACCCATCCTGATTACCCCAGTCACTGAATCAATCCACCTCACAGAGGGCCTTCCCCTCCTGTGCTGTCCCTCTACCCTACCAAGCATGATGTCCCTCTCCAAGGACCTGTCTCTCCTTACAACATGTCCAAAGTATGTCAGACGAAGCCCCAGAATCCTTGCCTCCAAGCAGTAGCCTGGTTTAACCCTCTGTATGGATGAATCTGTTTGTTTTCTTGGAAGTCCATGGTACATTCAATACTCTTCTCCAGTACCACAGCTCAAAGGCATCAATACTCCTTCTATCCTCCCTAGTCATTGTCCAACTCTCTGATGCATAACTGGTGATTGCAAAGAACATACTAGAAAAAAATCATAGGTGAGTTGTCAATGAAATGAAGAAAATATTAGAATAATGTGAATGACATCAAAAGGAATAACATACATCTGGTTGGAATTCCAGGAGTGGTAGGGAAATCACTGACAAAATGGTGGAATAAGTACTAGAAGAAAATTCCCAGGTATTTTGAAGAATGGGGAAATCCACATTCAAGAAGCACAGTGGACACCCAATAGCCTGAATCCAAAAAGAAAAACATCAAGATATATCACAGTCAAATATTCCAATCTAAATTATAAAAGATAGAATTCTAAAAGCATCTAGAGGGGGAAAAAAATGTCACCTACAAATGGGAAACAATTAGATTAAATTTTGATTTCTCAGCAGAAACCATGTGAGCTAGAAGAAAACAGGATGGCATATACAAAATGTTGAAAGAAAACAATTGCCAGCCAAGGATATATACCAGCAAAGGTCCCCATCAAATATGAAGGATAAATTAGATACTTTTCAGAAAAGAAGGAACTTAAGGAATTTGTGAAAACAAGATCAAAACTATAAGAAATTTTAAGTGAAGTCCTTTACATGAAGAGGACAAAGGAAAATGGATGGACCATAGTAACCAGAAACAAAAGGAGGGGAAATCACACAAAATGATAAAACCTGGCCTGACAATAACTAAATGCACCAATGAAGAGAAAAAGCATAGTAGACTGGATTAAAAAAATCAAAGCCTATAAATAGGTTGCCTACAAGAGAAAAACCTAAAAAAAAAAAGAAGAAGACTCAAAATCAAAGACTGGAAAACATATACCAAGCAAATGTCAATCTCAAAAAGAAGAAGAAGACTCAAAATCAAAGGCTGGAAAACATATACCAAGCAAATGTCAATCTCAAAAAAGCACGGATGACAATAAAATAAAATAAAAATTATAAAATATACTTCAGAATGAAAACCACCATAAAAGATAAGGAAGAGCATTTGTTGTTGTTATGCGCCTATGAATCACCTGCGACCCATAGCAATCCTATGAACAACAGCCCTAAACCCTGTCTCACTGTCTCTGAATCAATTCATCTTATTGAGGGTCTTCCTCTCCTTTGCTGTCCCTCCACACTCCAAAGCATGACTTCTCCCTCAAAGAACCGGTCCCTCCTTGCAACATGTCCAAAGTATGTCAGACGAAGTTTCAGAATCTTTGCCTCCAAGGAGCAGCCTGGCTTCACCCTCTGTAAGACAAATCTGTTCATTTTTTTAGCAGTCCATGGTATATTCAATACTCTTCTGCAACACCACAGCTCAAAGGTATCAATTCTCCTTCTATCAACCCTAATCATTGTCCAGCTCTATGATGCACAATAGCAAGTGACCATGGCATGTATCAAGTGCGCCCTAGTCTCCAGACTGACATTATTGCTCTTCAGTACTTTTGAGAGGTCTCTAAACATAGACTTGCCCATCGCAATACCTCTTTTAATTTTTTTGGCTGCTGATGTCAAGATTGTTGATTGTGAAACCAAGCAAACTAAAATTGAACAATCTCAATCTCTACCATCCATCCTGATGCTGTCACTTGGCCCAGTGGTGAGAATCTTTGTTTTCTTGATATTGAGTCTCTACTGCAGTCCCTGATCTTCCACAGCAAGCACTTCAGGTCCTCCTCAGTTTCAGTAAGCAGGGTTGTGTCATCTGCATAACACAGATGAGTCTTCCTCCAGTCCTGATGCCACATTTCTCCTTGTAGAGCCCAGCATCCCAGATAATCTGTTCTGCATAAAGATTAAAAAGGTATGGAAGTAGGACACATCCCTGACATACACCCTTCCCAATTTTGAACCTTGCTCTGTTCTCCTGTTCCAAGTATAGGTTTCACATTAGCACAATCAAGTGTTCTGGGACTCCCATTCTTCTCAGAGTCAGCCACAGTTTGTTGTGATCCACACAGTCAAACACCTTTGCATAACCAACGAAACATAGATAAACATTCCTCTGGTACTCCCTGCTTTCAGCCAGGATCCATCCCTAGTACCATGAATCCTTCTAAACCTAGCCTGCACTTCTGGTAGTTCTGTTGATGAGCTGTTCAAGTCTTTTTGGATAATCTTCAGCAGAATCTTACTTCCATTTGATATTAATGATATTGTTCTATAATTTCCACACTCTGTGGGATCATCTTTCTTTGGAATGGGAACAAATACAGATCTCTTCCAGTTTGCCAAGTGGTTGTTCTCCAGATTTCTTGGCACAATTTGGTGAGCACATCTAGGGCAGCATATGTTAGTTGAAATATGTCAATTGGTATACCATTAAGGCAAAATAGACCAAGAAGACATAACCTTGGTCAAAATTTATGCACCAAGTGATAGGCCTACAAAATACATTTTAAAAAAACCACTTAACAGAATTAAAGAAAGAAATAGACAGCACTACAATATTGGTAGGAAATTTCAACACATTTATTATCACCAAAGGATAGGTCAACCCAAAAGAAATTTAACAAAGATGCAGAAGATCTGAGTTATACAATCAGCCAACACAATCTTGTGTATGTATTCAGGGTACTGCACCCAACTAAAACTCAAATAACTTGCTTCTCAAGTGCACAGGGTACATTCTCCAGAATCAATCACATATTGGAACACAAAGCAAGCCTCAACAAATGAAAACAAACAAACATTGAAATAATATAAATTATCTTCTCAGACCACAATACCATAAAACTAGAAATTAACCACAGGAGGGTAAAGTCTACAAAACCACCCATGTGGAAGCAAAATACACTCTGCTAGATAATTATTGGTTTATAAAAATAATAAAGAATAAAACAAAAAGTTCCTTTAAACAAATGAAAATCAAAATCAAAATACAACATACCAAAACCTCTGGAATATAGCTAAGGCAGTCATGGAGGAGGGGGGAGAATTTATAGCAATAGGCATACACATAAAAAAGGAAGAACAAGGGGATTCTAAGATGGTGGTGGTGGCGGAAACAACGTGGAGAGCTGCAGGAGCAGTGGACCACATGGAGAAGGGCCACCACGGCCTTCTATAGACCTCTGTTTATTGATAACTGAGCAGTTAAACACTTAATGACTGGTCTTTGGTGCAGATTGAGGCTCAACATCAGGAGATCAAGGATTCCCAGGGAGGAATGGGTGAGTCCTGCAGCTCGCAGCCCCCTGCTACTGAGCCCACGCTGCCGCAGCTCCATGAGGCCTCCACGCCAGACTGCAGGGATCCCCTCACCTGAGATGGAGGGTAGGCAACGGGCCTCCACCCCTACCCCCGAGGCTGGTGCAGCGGAGTCACTACACTGCAGCAGAGTGGACTAGTTCTGGGGAGAATTCTTGGAGCCAAGATGGTGGCAGGGAGAGACAGGGCAGCAGGATCAGGTTTCTCTGGACAGGCCAGAGAAGAAGATTACCAATACAATGGATTGATGAGAATCTCTGTGAGCTGTCTATGACTCAACAACATTTAACTGTGGCAGCATGTCTGAAATTGCAGATATCTTCAATGCACTGCATCTTTTGATCTGCTGTCTGCCTTTGCCAAGAACTGTTTAGATCTGGGGGGGGGGTTCTGTTCACTATTCTCAGGTCCCCTTCTCCACATATAAAGGGGGCGGGCAGTGACACCTACTTCAAACTACAGTATGACCACTTATGGGGGGGGGCAAGTCGTGGTGGTGGTTCCAGAATTGGGGATGCTGTCTCTGGCCACATGGTCTTCAGTGAGTGAGATGCAGAGTCTGGACTTGGGGAGGGGGAATTTGGTGGGGGAGTGTGCCAGCCAGCCCGGGGGGGGGGTTGTTGTCCAGCCCAAGATGGTTGCCATCTGTATAAGCTGTGCATTCAGCCCCAGGTGAGCGGGACAAGCCATGCATTCGGCCCCCTGTGGGGTGAGGTGGCCCTTGAGATGAGCTCCTCAGCCCTCGGATTATACCATCCAACCCCTGGGTAGAAAAAACTGCCTAGGGTGTACAGAGAATTTTTTCGAGGCTACTTTCCTCCACCCTCTCCCCCAGTACACCCATAAGTAACACCCCCAAAGCCCTTCTATTTGTAACTCACACGTTTGTTCTCTCTAGATTTGCTCCCTTTTCTATAGGTAACCTTAACACTGAGTTTTACTCCAGACCTGACCCTGAACCCAGTTCCAGAGACAAAAAGAAATACAATGGTCAGTTAAGGGAGCAAAGGAGGATGGAGCTTCAGGTTTCAGTCAGCCATCCCCACTGGACTCACCTGGGAAAATACTTTTGTAGTCCAGAGGGGAGTAAATGTCAGGAAAACATCTTCTAACAGAACAAGAAGGCAAACAGCTTCAAACCAAGACCGCCAGTAAGGGAATAAAGTGGGCTCCCTTTCCCCCTTCACATCAATGCCCCTGTTCAGCATGAAGAAGCCTGCACCCAATTCCCAAATGAGAAACCCACAAGTGAAAAAGACAGTTTGTTTAATCACCATGGGACTATGCCTACCACTGCCCTGAATCATCTGGTCCCCACTGGATTCTTTTCATTTCCTTCACCTGCTCCCTCCACCAACCAAATTGTACAGCCTTGCAACTGCATCCCTGCAATTTTCATCCCTGCCCATCCTCACCCTTCTGCTCCCAACCCTCACCTCTGTGTATCCCCAACATGTTTTTCCCAATAAAATTTTAAAAAAGGAAGGACAAAGAAAAATCAATTGTCTAATGCAACACAACAAAACACTTATCAAGAAAAACTCTACATAATGTCAAGAAAGCAACAGGCAGTTTCAAACACTGTGAAAAAACAAATTAAGCCATCTCCAAAAAAATCAAAAAGTATCAGAGACCTCATAAATGCCCCAGAGTCAAGAAGGCAGATGATACATTTTGACATGAAGACATTGGAACAACTATGAATGAAAGTACAAATGATGGGGAAAAGAATGTAAGCCACATTTAAAGGAAATACCCTAAAGGTAGAGAACTAGAAAAATATATTGATGAAGAGTTATTTGAACAGCTATAGAAGAAGGTTGAAATGATACAAGAAACAATGGAAATCACTAAGAAAGCAAATAACCCAGAAACATCAAGCCAGAAGAAATATATTGATGTGGAAGAACTTGAACAAATAAAAAAAAGTAAAAAAAAATTGATGAAATAATTGAAAATGTAGCTAAAGATGCTCAAGAACTTAAAACATCATCACAATATAGAGAAGGTGTTTCCAACACAGTATTGGAAATAAAAGAAAGGCATAAAAATGCAATCCAGAATGTTAAGACTGAAATGGCAGAAGTGTCCAACCCACTTGAAGGAAAAAAAAAAGTAGAACAGAAGAAATGGAGTAGAGTCAGTGAGCTGGAAGACAAACTCAACAGAATACTAGACAAAAAAATCAGAGATGAGACATAAAGAAAATTAATAAAATATTAGAGTAATGTGGGATGACATAAAAAAGAATAACATATGTATGATTGGAATTCCAGAATATGCAAGGGATAAGGAAATCATTGAGTAAATTGCGAAAGAGGTACTAGAAGAAAACTTTCCAAGTATTATGAAGAACAAGGAAATCCATATTCAGGAAGCTCAGTGAAAAGGAAAACATCAAGACATAGTTAAATTCTCCAAAATAAAAGATAAGGATAGAATAATGAAAACAGCACGAGAAAAACAAAGAGTCATCTACAAAGGAAAAGTAATTAGATTAAGTTCTGATTGTTCAGTAAAACTATGAGAGCAAGGCAACGAAGGGATGAAATATACAAAGTTGAAAGAAAACAATTGCCAACCGAGGATCCTGTGCACCCAAAAGGTTCTCTGTCAAATATGAAGGAGAAATAACATCCTATGAAGAAAAGAAAGAATATAAGGAATTTGTGAAAACAAGGTCAAATCTACAAGAACTTTTAAGGGAAGTCCTTCACACAGAAATATAAAAGGAAAGTAGATGAACCAAAGTAACAAGAAACAACAACAAAAAAAAGAAACACAGAAAAATGGCAATGTTAAGCCTGGCCTGTCAATAATCACACTTAATGTGAAGAGACTAAATGCACCAACCAAGAGGAAAAGAGTAGCAGAATGGGAAAAAAACCCAAAGACTATCAATATGTTTCCTAGAAAGACACATCTAAGAAAAGGAAAGACAGATTCAAAATCAAAGGCTTGAAAAAAAGTATATCAAGCACACGGCAACCACAAAACAAAAACAAAACCAAAACATCTAGGAGTGGCAATACTAATCTCTGATAAAATAGACTTGAATAATAGACTAAATAATAATTGACTAAAATAGAATGAAAATCATCATAAAAGATAAGGAGGCCACTATTTCATGATTAAAGACATCAAGAAGACATAACATTGGTCAACATCTATGCAACATATGATAGACCTGCTAAATACATAAGCAACTATTAACAGAATTGAAGAAAGAAATAGACAGCACCGCAATAGTAGTAGTGGTAGAAGACTTTAAAACACCACTCTCACCAAAGAATATTCAGCTCAAAAGAAACAACGAAAATGCAGAATACCTAAACTACCCAGGCAGCCAACTTGACTTTGTGGATGTGTTCTGAGCACTGTGCCCAACTAAAACGAATTAACTTTCTTCTTGCATGCACATGGTACATTCTCCATAATTGATCATATATTAAGGCACAAAGCCAGCCTCAACATGTTCGAAAACATTGAAATAATACAGTTATCGTCTCAGACCACAGTAAAACTAGAAATTAACCACAAGAGAATAAAGCTTATAAAGACACCAACGTGGAAGTTAAGTAACACTCTGCTAGAACACAATTGGGTTATGGAAAAAATAAAGAATGAAATTTAAAAGTTCCTCATGTATTATTGTCATGACAGGAATCTAGTCGAAGGTTGCACTGTAGAGTGAACTTGGGGGAAAGGACTGTATAACAATGAAAGAATTTTACTTTTTAAAGAGAAGAGCAAACTGGAGGAAGGGGTGGGCAGGGAGAAAAGTGCAACAATGAATGAATGGAAATTCAAAGTCTCTGTAAACTTTCATTAAAATTAATAATTTAAAAAAAATAATTAGAGGTCAGGGGAAGGGGCCGCCGGCGCCATGTCTGGCCGCAAAGGTGGTAAGAAGCCCCTGAAACAGCCCAAGAAGCAGACCAAGGAGATGGATGAGGAAGATAAGGCTTTCAAGCAGAAACTAAAAGGAGAACAGAAGAAATGCGAGGAACTAAAAGTGAAGGCTGCGGGCAAAGGTCCCCTGGCCATGGGTGGAATTAAGAAATCTGGCAAAAAAGAAGACTGAGGCAATGATGAACCTTACTTCCATTCTTTTTTAAAACATCTGGATTCTCTGCTGTAACATCTTTTACCACCTGTAGTCAAAATGAAGTGTTGTCTTGGAGCCTATTGTACATTTAAGAGGAAACTTTGTGAAACAGTGAAGAAGAAACCTTATGATGGTCCATCTCCAGTTCTCATTCAGCCATTCTGATTTTAGCTGTGCAGTCAAAATAAATGAAATCCAGAATCCTGTCAGAATGTTCATTCTTCATTATGCCCAGAATTCTGTACCACCTGGAATTAAACCAACTCATTTGAAAAAAAAAATTTAAAAAAGTTCCTCACAAAGTGAGATATAACCCTAGAAGCATCCTGGGAAAACAACAAACTTCACACAGTTCTAAAGTCACGCAAAAGCTGTGCAAGCAGCAAGCGAAAGAAAGACGAAATAAGTTTTGATAGCCTAGAATTCAACAAGAAAATACTTCATACAGCCTGGCATCCCAAGGAAAATATCATTGCTGTAGCTACTACAAACAATCTGTATATATTTCAAGACAAAGTTAATTAGGGTTGGCATTCCCAGGAGAAGAGCCCATTTCCTGCATAATTGAGATAGTTGAATCTAGCATTTGTACCTATAAAAGAGAGAGGGCCATTGTGGCACCCCTTTCCAGTGTTTAATAATGTGCCATTTGACAACACATTTTTGTAGCTACATGGAAAAAGTGACATGGGTTCATCCTTGTGTCATTCTCCATGTCTGCTAGCCATTTAGGTAAAGGTGGGTACTTTTAATTCAAAAGACTTCTTGCACCATCTTGCTTAATGGACTAGATTAGACTGTATCAACATTGATTTACTCCACTTTTTATGCCTTCCATTGTGGTGACGTTAAACCAGTGAAAGCCTTCAGTCATACCATGGGATTTAATTGTGTATTCTCATACTGTATCATTTGTGGGGTACACCCTGTTCCCCTTTTTTAAATTAAATACAGCTAGTTCTTACTGAAGCTGGTAACATTCCTCCTCTTCTGGCCTCCTGGGCTACTCCCCCTTCATCTTTCTTAGACTTACTCCCTCAACCCAGTCTTGGTGGTGGTGTATTTAAAAAAAAAAGATCAAATGGATGAAATCACACAAAATGAGCCAGTTTAGGGTCAAGTGATAAAGGGTGTATATGTTGTGAACAAATGTTTTAACATTTGACTGTAATCACTCCTTGTCATGTCTGGCACTGAAAAGAAAAAAAAATAAAACCCTACTGAATAAAAGTGACAAAGAATAGGGGGGGAGGTCCTCAAAACAAATGATAATGAAAATAAAATATACCAAAGCCTCTGAGATGCAGCTAAAGCAGTCCTCAGGGGGCAGTTAATTTCAATAGGCAAACACATTTAAAAAATGGAAGAAGCAAAATTAATGACCTAACTCAACACCTTCAGCAAATAGGAAGTGAACAAAAATCTAACCCCACAGCTTCTAGAAGAAAGGAAATTATAAGAACAAGAGACAGAAAACAGAAAAATCATTTAAACCATCATTAAGATGAGGAACTGATTTTTTGAAAGAGTCAATAACATTGACAAACCATTGGCAAACTTAACAGAAGAAAAAAGACACAAACAACTCGATTTAGGAATGATAGAGGTGGTATCGCAACAGAACCAGATGAAATTAAATCTATAATAACAAAATATTATGAAAAGCTGTAAGTTGATAAAGTTGAAAACTTAGAGGAAATGGACAAGTTCCTTGAAACTCATGCCTTACCCAGATTGACACAATCAGATGCAATACACTTTGAAAAAACTGATAACAAAAGAAATTGATTAGGTCATAAAAAGATTCCCCATAAAAAAAGTCCTGAACCAGATGGCTTCACAGTTGAATTCTACCAAACATTCAGAAAAATTTTATCACCAATTCTTCTTAAATAATTTTTAAAAAATGGAAAAAGAAGGTACATTCCCAAAGACATTCTATGAAGCAAGCATAACCGTAATACCAAAACCAGGCAAAGTTATGACCAGAAAAATACAGATCAATATATTTTATGAACATAAATGTAAAAATCTTTAACAAAATCCTAGGCAAAAAATCTAAAAGCACATCAAAAAAACAATGCATTATGACCAACAGGGATTCCTAAAAGGTATGCAAGGATAGTTCAACATAAGAAAAACAATCAGTGTAAATTCACCACATTAACAAAGCAAATTATAAGAACCATATGATCCTAGCAATTGATGCAGAAAAGGCACGAATAAAATCTGTCACCGTTACTAAGACAATCAGCAATTTTGGAATAGAAGGGAATTTCCTCAACATAGGGAAAAATACTAAAAGCATTTTCTTTGTGAACAGGGACCAGACAAGGACGCCCACTGCCACCACTTCTGTTCAATACTGTGTTAGAAGAATTTTCTAGGGAAATACGACAAGAGAAAGAAATAAATGGCATCCAGATCAGCAAAAAGGTGGTTAAACCTTCGCTATATGGAGATACTATGATAGTGTACGCAGGAAACCCCAAGGACTCAACAAAAAGATTGTTAGAGTTAGTAGACCAATTTAAGAGTGGCATGATACAAGATCAATATCCAAAAATCAGTGGGATTCTTCTACAGTAACAAAGAGAAGGAAACCAAGAAAGCAATACCATCTACAATGATGTTGTTGTTATGTGCCATCGAGTCCCTTGTGACTCATAGCGACCCTATGTACAACAACCCTAAACCCTGCTCTATCCTGTGGCAATCGCACTGCGTCTACACACCCATCAACAAGGAAATAAAACTTATCAAAAGGGGAAGTGACAACCTCTTCAACAAATTGTACTGGCAAAACTAGACTGCTAATTGCAGAAAGCTGAAGCAGGATTGACATCTCATTCCATACACAAAAATCAATTCAAGGTGGATCAGAGACCTCGGAATAAATCCCAAAATCATAAAGTTCATAAGAGACAAATTGAGATCAAGCTTAGAAGCCCGAGTCTACAATATAGTCTGCCAAATACAGCCAGAAATGTAGAATCTGAAAAGGATAAAGTTGATGAATGGGACCTTTCAAAGATTAAATCTCTGTGCTCATCACAAGCTTTTTTCAACAAGGTGAAAAGAAAATTGGAAACAAACAGTTGGTAATACCATCCGAGACAAGGCTCTCATAACGTAAGTTTACAGAATATTCTTGAACCTCCAGAATAAAAATACTAATACTTCAATTACAAAATGAACAAGAGACATGAAAAGACTTTTCACAGAGGAGGACATTTGGAGGGCCAATAGACACATGAAGAAATGCTCCAAATCACTGGCAATCTCAGCCCAGTATCAGTGGCAAAGTTTAACAGGACTACAAGTAATAAGTGTTGGAGAGGATGTGGTGAGATAGGAACTCATACATTATCAGTGGGATTGTAAAATACTACAACCATTCTGGAAGGCAGTTTGGCATTTCCTCAAAAAGCTGAACATAGAAACTCCATGTGGTCTGGCTATTCCACTGCTTGGAATATATCCTGAAAAAAATGAGATTTGTTCACCAATGTTCATAGCAGCCTTTTGATCATAGCAAAAACATGGAAACGGCCCAAATGTCCAACCACAATGGAATGGATTGAGAAATTATGATATTTCTCATGAACACAGTGGAATACTATGAAGTACACAGGAGCAATCATTTTGTAAATTAATACCTAACTTGGGAGGCACTGGAAAACATTATGTTAAGTGAACTAACTCAGTGCCATAAAGACAAATACAGTAGAAGACCGTTATTGTAGTACGAGTATGAGGATCCAAGGTGGGGAGAAGGAGCAGAGGGGTGAGGATGGGCAGGACAGAAGTAGAGGACTTAATTGTAAGGTCATGCAAATTGATGGGTGGAGGGAGTGGTAAAAGAAGGGTTAAAGATTCTGTGTGGAAAACTATATATTCAAACTTTGTAAGTAAACCAGTATGGCATTTTAAAAATGGGGGGTGGATAACACAAAAAAGGAAAAGAGAATGAGAAAGAGTTATGGGTGTTCCAATTGAGCCTGCTGATTTCTTCCAGATTCTCTAAGTCTCTACTGTCCTGACTGATAGGCCAGTAGACCCATTCTAAGGATTTCTCTTACTATGGCTTGCTGAAAGTCTATCTTTTCCCCTTTGAATCTCCTTTAGTAAGCTCTTTACAAAATGATACTCATTTAATTAATAGTCTAAGGCACATTCAGTAACTTGGACTTGAATTAACTTAAATTTCTTTGAATTATTATTAATTTTATACTTGAATCTGAGGACGGACACTTCAAAAAGAAACCAGGTTTCTATGGAAGATATTTGGCAAAAAATAAAAAGCTTTCAGGGGATTTTATTCTCAAGGAATAATAAACAGCAGCAAGAAAGGTATGGCAAATCAAGTGAGAGTTGTGCAGATTCAACTCTGAGTGTATGTCCATCTGCTAAAGTCAGCCAGAATCCCAGGACATGTTTATGAAACCACAGATTCAAGAAAGTTGGCAGTGAAGAGGCCAAACAGCTGTAATCTATCCCTATTAGAACACTTTTTAAAATGTATTCAGCTTAATATCATCATAAATAATGATACAGTTGTATATATTTTATTCCAAGTTTCTTGTAGGTTGGTATTTGGAGGCACCAGTATAGAATGGAAGTTCCTCATATGTTATATCAGACAAAGTTGGAGGAATACAAGACTTAATTTCCAGAGGGAGTTAATCACACAGGAAGAGATTACCCATCTTTCTACCTATGAGCAGCTGGTGGATTTGAACCTTTGGTTTGGCAGTATAACTCCTCACCAGAGCTCACCCCCTTAAACTATAAAAGAATACATCTCTGTTTCTTAGAATCATCCCTTGTGATATCTTTTCTATAGCTGTGCCTACATTTTCTAGGTGAATATTCCATTCTACTGTTATGAAGCATCCACCCCAATCAAATCTGATATTCTCACAGGTCATAAAACCTTATCTATTTTGGATCCTATTGGGTCTATTTTTAGTTCTTTGTTCATGGAACATCGGAGAATAGATACAAGACGCTACCTGCTTTCTGGTGTTCCTATTTAAGAAGGTTATGAACTTTAGACTTAGAGAAGAAGTAAGTTCAAATTCTGCCCTGTTAATTCTCATTTGAAGGCATGATTGTTGATTTGCTTTCTCAAAGAGTAATAGGAATTGTGTCTTTCTCACAGGTGTGATTTGATGGAATGAATATGTAGCACTTCTCACATAGTAATAACCCAGTATCTATAGCTTCCATTATAATGCATTATTATGATCATTGTCATTAATTGAATTGTGTGTCTCCTAGATGTTGTTGTTGTTATGTGCCATCGAGTCGCTCACAACTCATAGCGACCCTATGAACAACAGCCCTAAACCCTGCTCTGTTCTGTGTCAATCGCACTGTCTCTGACACACCTATCCCGATTACCCCAGTCACGGAATCAATCCACCTCATAGAGGACCTTCCCCTCCTGTGCTGTCCCCCCACCCTACCAAGCATGATGTCCCTCTCCAAGGACCGGTCCCTCCTTATAACATGTCCAAAGTATGTTAGACAGAGCCTCAGAATCCTTGCCTCCAGGGAGCCTCCCGGTTTAACCCTTTCCAGGATGAGCCTGTTTGTTTTCCTAGCAGTTCATGGTACCCTCAATACTCTTCTCCAGCACCACAGCTCAAAGGCATCAATTCTCCTTCTATCCTCCTTAGTCACTGTCCAATTCTCTGATGCATAACAAGTGATAGTAAAGACCATGTGTCTCCTAATATGTGTATATAATGAATGATATAATGTGGAACTTATAAAATGATCCTCATAAACTGAAAAATAAAATGATTTAAAGAATATTAGAGGTGGAGTATAATTAGGGTTAATCCCATGAGCCTTAATCCAGTGTAAACCTTAGTCCTGTTGTGTATCCTGTGTTCAGCTTTTGGGGTAAACACCAAACTGCCTCCAGAGTGGTTCTACCATTGTACAGTCCCACCAATAATATAAAGAGTTCCTATCTCACCACATCTTATCCAACATTTCTTACTTGGTGCCCTGTTAAACTTTGCCACACTTACTGGAGTGAAATGTTATCTCATTGTGGTTTCCCTCTTATTGCCAGTGATTTGGAGCATTTCTTCATATGTCTGTTGGCCATTTGGATATCTTCCTCTGTGAAAATTCTCTCCACGTCTTTTGCCCATTTGTAACTGGGTTATCAGTCTTTTTCTTACGGAGGCCCAGGAATATTCTATAAACTTTCATTATTAGACTCTTGTCTGAGATAGTATTGTCAAATGTTTGTTTGTTTGTTTCCAGTTCTTGTTTCTTCTCACCCTGTTAGAAAAAGTTTTTGATAAACACTGGGATTTAATCCTAAGACAGTCCCATTCATCAATTTTATCCTGTTCAGATTGTACATTTCTGAGTGTATTGGCAGTCTCTTTATACCATAGACTATGACTTATAAGCTTGATCCCAGTTTGTCTTATTTTGCTTGTTTTATTTTTTCTTTTTTACCATTTTTATTATTCATTTTAATGAAAATTTACAGATATTTTGGATTTCCATTCACTCATTGTTGTACTTTTCTCCCTGCCCACCCCTCCCCTCCAGTTCGTTCTTCTCTTGGAAAAGTAAAAGAAAAATTCTTTCATTTTATAAAATCCTTTCCCCCAAGTCCACTCTACTATGCAGCCTTCATTCTGGACTCATGTCATGACAATAATACTTAATAATATATACCTTTTAAGCAGTTCTCTTTCTCATCTGTTTCAATGCAGTCTTTTGTGAACTTTATGGTTTTGGGCTTTACCCAAACCATAACAAGTCTCTTATCTACCTGGAGGTGATTTTTGTGTATGGTGTTAGATGTGACTCCTGTTTCAGCTTTCTGCAGGTAGCAGTCAAGTTTTGTCAGCACCGTTTGTTGAAAAGGTTGTCATTTCCGCATTTGTTAGGTTTGATTTCCTTGTTGAACATCAATTGACATTGTATATATAGCTGGGTCTATTTCTGGGTTCTCAATTCTTGAACTCAGACTTCTAATGTCCAGAAAGGAAGCTCTGGTGAGCTAGTAGTAAGAAGCTTCTCTGCAATTGCAAAAGCATGCAGTTCAAATCCACAGCTGTTCTGTGGGAGAAAGATGAACAATCTCCTCCTATGTAATTTGTTTTTGTTATAGTTGTTGTTGATTTCCATTGAGTAGAGAATGACTCATAGCAACCCTAAGAATCAAAGACCTGAAGCCTTTCTACAACTATCGTCTTTTCTCAAAGTTCAGAGAGTTTCCAGATGCATGTTTGTTGTTTAGGAAGTGGATGCTACTACTGTTTCCAAACCTATGTAATTTACCATGTCTGAAAATCTACTGGAAGATAAACCATGGGTCAGTTCTCATCTACTGAAGGGTCAACACTTGCTTGACAGCATATAACAACAACAATGTCAAAAAAACTGGAAGATAGTAAACTTTTGTTTGTTAAAACCATCCATTGTGCTTTCTTTTTTAATAGCTGCGGCACTATGTATTTAAAACAATCTGACACCTTATCTGAACTCAAAAAGTCCTTGTCTCCTCAATTAAGATGGTGGTTCTGAATCATAAACTTTCCAACATTCATATCAATCCTTTATTGTTTAGCCACTGAGCCTCAAAGACAAGTTTTGGTTTTTTTACATTCTTTCAAATTTTATTCAAAAAAAAAAAAGATAAAAGGAAAAATATCTTGTAAGAGGTCCATGAGGCGCAATCATCATCATCATTACAATAAAGTATTCCATTGAACAGAAATGACAAGGACCCAATTCAGTATGTATTGTCCTACTTCCTCACTGTGCAAGTTTAAGAAAAAAGTCAAAGCTTTCTCAGTGGGAAAGATGAGGACAGTTTTTACAATGAAATGGTGCCCGAAAGGAGTTATAAAATCGCTGATTTTTTTTTCTTCTACTTATCCTTTTCTTTCTGTTCTTTTTCCTTCTTTTCACGCTCAGCTTTTGCTTCTTCCTCCTCATGTTTTTTTATCAACTGCTCAACTTCCTTTTGTTTGAGAACTCTGATTACTGTCTTTCCATTCTCTTTTGTAAGGGTGGCAATTTCCAGGGTTGGATTGAGACTGAGAAAAATTGGATATATTATGTATACTGCATTGAAACAGATGAGGGAGAGAACTGTTTGAAAGTGATCTATGATTGGATATTATGGTTATGACAAAAGTCCAGAGTGAAGGTTGCATAAAGGAGTGTACTTGGAGTGAGAAGGGGGATTCTATACCAATGAAATAATTTTTCTTTTACTTTTCAAAGAGAAGAGCGAACTCAGGGGAGGGGTGGACAGGGAGAAAAATGCAACAATGAATGTATGGAAATCCAAAATCTCTGTAAACGTTCATTTAAATTAATTAGTAAATAATATTATTGAGGAGTAATTATGTTAGTTTGAGGAGTAAGGTGCGTCTGATTCAGGCCATAGTCTTTCTGATTACTAGCTATACATCTGAGACCTGGACAATGAATAAGGGTGACAGGAAAAGAGTTGATGCCTTTGGCTATGGTGTTGGAGAAGAGCACTGAACATCCCATGAATGGCCAAGAGAATGAATAGATACGTATTTGAGAGAGTGCAGCCAGAGTGTTCTTTGGAGGCAGGAATGATGAGGCTTCTCCTAACATTCTTTGGACATATTGCTAGGAGGTGCTATTCCTTGGAAAGGAACATGATCTTGGGAAGGGAGGAGGGTCGGTGAAGTAGAGGAAGAACCTCAACCAGGAGGATTGACAAGGTGACTGCTGCAGTGGGTTCTTGTTTGTCAGGAAATGTGAGGATGGTACAGGACAGAACTAGGTTCAGATCTTTTGTTCACAGGGTCACTATGAGTCATGCTTGACTCGATGGCACCTAGCAGCATCAACAACAATAAAGTGGTTCTCTGTCAGCCAATCTTAGTCTTTTTTTAATTATTCTTTCATTCATGCACACTTTCCTGATTTTACTGCTTCCTAGAGCATTCAAGGTTTTGAACATAGAATACAGCAGTGTTGCAACTTGAGTCTTGAACATGCTTTTCAGTTTCAGCCTGAGGAATGCTGAGTGAGTTCTTCCCTTTTAGTATTATAACTCAATTTTCTTGCACAGTTAATTATAATTTTTTGCTTTGTCTTTTCAAGATGCCCTTTGAAATCTTCTGTTCATCTTTCTTACCTCAGTATTCCTTTTCCTTGTTTTGGCTTCTTTTAATTCCAATGCAAGTTTTACAGTCTCTTCTGGCATTCATTTGGGTCTTTTCTTTCTTCCATGTATTTATTTTACCTTTTGCTTTCTGCATGGATGACTTTCTTGATGTCATTTTGTGTCTGGTCTGGTGTTTTGACATTACTGTTCAATTAATCAAATCTATTCTCTTTGGTTTTAAATTCAACTGGAATACACACAACATCATATTTTGGTTTTCATGGACTTGTTCTCATTCTTATCACCTTTAATTTTGATTTTGATATGAGCAGTTGATGGTTTATTCCACAGTCAGATCTCATCTGATTTTGACTGTTGATGTTGAGCTTTTTCAACTTCTCTTTCACAGTTTTAGTCAGTCTGATTCTTCTGTAAGAAGAATCACTGGAGGAAGTCCATATATACAGTCACTATTTATGTTTGGTTGCTGAGGGGGTGGGGGTGTGTGTGTGTGGTTGTTGTTGTTGTTGTTGTTGTTGTTTAGAGATGTTTGCAATGAATAAATCACTCATTATGTTAGGGAGCTGTATTAGCCAAATGAATAAGAGTTGTACCACCAACCCAATGCAGGTAGCTCAAACCCACCAGCTGCTCCAAAGAAAAAGGACAGGCAGTCTCCTCAGCTGTAATTTACAGCTTCTGAAAACCCACTAGAGAGTCAACTATGAATCTGTCCAATTCAATGACAAGCAACCATATTTTCTACTGCTGTTGTTGTCAGGTGCTGTAGAGTTAACGATAAAACATTGTGACCTTTTGAACAACAAATCTGAACCTTGCCCTGTCCTCTGCAATACTCATTACATCTGATATTAGTGGTGGTGGTGGTGTAGTTAGGTGACATTGAGTTAAGCACAACATTAAGTACAATGGTCTTATGAACTCTATCTCATTCTGTGTCATTCTCATCATCTCTGAGACAACTGAGCTGTTGCTGTTGTCATTGTGTCAATACAACTCCTTGAAAATCTCCCTCATCTTCATGACCCTCCACTTTTCTTCTCATGATGTCCCTATTCAAGAAAGTCTCTTGTCACAACATACCCAAAGTATATGAGATGATGCCTTGTCATTATAGCCTCCAAAGTACTCCTTAATTTTCCTCTTTTACCTTTAAGTAGACAGAATTAACTGTTTCTGCTTTCTTCATCAGGAAAGTATATTGCTGCTTATGTGTCTCTGTTCTGTTGTACATAACTGAAGAACAAATTCAAACCTAGAGTTGCTACAATAAAGGATGCTTTAGGCAGAATATTAAATAATCCAGGAAGTATTAAAAGAAGATGGAAGGAATATACTGAGTCACTGTATCGAAAGGAATTGGCAGACACAGAAGAATTTAATGAAATCACATATAAGCAAGAGCCTATGGTGATGAAGGAAGAAGTTCAACTTGCTTTGAAGGAAATAGCAAAAAACAAGGCTCCAGGAATAGATGGTATATCAATTGAGGTAGTTCAGCTAACACATGCTGCCCTGGACGTGCTCACCAAGTTGTGCCAAGAAATCTGGAGAACAACGACTTGGCCAAATGACTGGAAGAGTTCTATATTTGTTCCCATTCCAAAGAAGGGTGACCCAACAGAGTGTGGAAAATATAGAACAATATCATTGATTTCACATGCAGGCAAGATTCTACTGAAGATTATCCAAAAACGACTGGAACAGCACATCAGCAGAGAACTGCCAGAAGTCCAGGCTGGGTTTAGAAGGGATCGTGGTACTAGGGATATTGTAGCTGATGTTAGATGGATCTTAGCTGAAAGCAGGGAATACCAGAAGAATGTCTATCTGTGTTTCATTGATTATGCAAAGGCATTTGACTGTGTGCATCATAACAAACTGTGGCTGACTCTGAGAAGAATGGGAATCCCAGAACACTTAATCGTGCTAATGTGAAACCTATACTTGGACCAAGAGGCAGTCATCAGAACAAAGCAGAGTAACACTGCATGGTTCAAAATTGGGAAAGATGTACATCAGGGATGTGTCTTATCTCCATACCTTTTCAACCTGAATGCAGAAAAGATTATCCGAGAGGCTGGGCTCTATGAGGAAAAGTGTGGCGTCAGGATTTGTGGAAGATCTATTAACAATCTGCGTTATGCAGATGATGCAACCCTGCTTGCTGAAACTGAGGAGGACCTGAAGCACTTGCTGTAGAGGGTCAAGGACTGCAGTCTTCAGTATGGTTTGAGGCTTAATGTCAAGAAGACAAAGATTCTCACCACTGGACCAATTGGTAGCATCAGGATGGATGGTGAAGAGACTGAGTTTATTAACAACTTCAGTTTGCTTGGCTCTACGGTCAACACTCTTGGCACCAGCAGCCAGGAAATAAAAAAATGTATTGCGATGAGAAAGTCTGCTGTTAGGACCTCTCCAGGGTACTGAGGAGCAATGGTGTCACTCTGGAGACTAAGGTGCATCTGATACAGCTATGGTCTTTGCAATCACTTGTTATGCATCAGAGAGTTGGACAATGACTAGGGAGGATAGAAGGAGAATTGAAACCTTTGAACTGTGGTGCTGGAGAAGAGCACTGAATGTACCATGGACTGCCAAGAAAACAGATTCATCCTGGAGAGTGTTAAACCAGGCTGCTCCTTGGAGGCAAGGATTCTGGGGCTTCGTCTGACATACTTTGGACATGTTGTAAGGAGGGAGAGGTCCTTGGAGAGGGACATCATGCTTGAGAGGATGGAGGGATGGCGTAGGAGAGGATGACCCTTTATGAGGTGAAATGATTCAGTGACTGGGGTAATCGAGATTGGGTGTGTCAGAGGCAGTGCGATTGGCACAGGATAGAGCAGGGTTTAGGGCACAAGCTACTCAATGGCACATAACATCAACAACATGTATCTCTGACCAGAAGTGTATTAGCTGGAACTCTAACTTTTAGCTATAAGAGAGACTGGGAAATCACATCTCTTATCTTGCTTGGAAAGCAGGCATTAACCAGGAAACTGGAAATGAGCATTGTATTAGTTTTTTTAATCTCAAGAGAATTTACAATCTGGACCAGATAATTCTTTTATGAGAGGATATTTTGTGCATTGCAGGATGTTTAGCATCACTATTTTCTATTCCTCAGATGCCAGTGACAGCTGTTAGTTGCAACAAAGAAAAATGTCTCCAAACATCTCAGACAAAAATCTTATAACAAACGTTTACTGAATACTCCTGGGTCTCCACAAGAAAAAGACTGCTAACCCAATTACAAAATGGGCAAAATACATGGAAAGAATTTTCACAGATGCCGATATTCGAATGGGAAAGAGACACATGAAGAAATGCTCCAAATCACTGGCAATAAGAGAGATATAAATCAAAACGACAGTGAGGTACCACCATCTCATTCCAGTAAAGTTTAACAGGGCAGCAAGTAATAAATGTTGGAGAGAATGTGGTGAGAAAGCAACTCTTACACATTGTTGGTGGGATTGTAAAATGGTGCAATCATTGTGGCAGGCAGTTTGGCTCTTCCTCAGAAAGCTGAACATAGAAATTTCATATGCCCCAGCAATTCCACTACTTGCAATATACCCTGAGAATATGAAAACTGAGGCACAAACTTACGTTTGTATACCAATGTTCATAGCAGCATTATTCACCTTCACAAGAAAATGGAAACAGCCCAAATGAATGGATTGAGAAATGATGGTACATTCACACAACAGAATACAGTGAAGCATGCAGGAGCAATAAGCTTGTAAATTATTACCTAACTGGGGAGGGACTGGAGAGCATTATGCTGAGTGAATTAACTCAGTCCCACAAGGATAAATATTGTATAAGACCATTATTGTAGAATGAGTATAAGGAGGGGTGGGAGAAGCTGGAAGCAGAGGGATGTGGATGTACAGGGCAAGAGGGGATTAATCATTGGGCTGTACAATTTGATGGGTCGGGGGGGTGAGGGGAATGGAAAGAATTTGTTTGCATTTGTATTGGAATTTTGTAAATAAACTAATGAAAAGAAAAAAGTCAACTTGGGGAGGGGAAAGGGAGGGAGAAGGGATAAAATGTGCAACAGTGTGTGAACCAAAATCTAACTTTTACGTAAACTTTTGTTAAAATGACAATTAAAATAAAAAAATTATTTTAAACAAATAAGACTCTTGTCTGAGATGGTATTACCAAATGTTTGTTCCCAGTCTGTAGGCTTTCTTTCCACTCTGTTGGGAAAAGGTTTTGATGTGCATAGAGATTTAATCTTTAGAATGTACCATGAATCCATTTTATCCTCTTAGATAGTGCATTTCTGGTTGTACTTGGTAGTCTCTTTAAACCTTGGACTAGCACTTCTAACCTTGATCCCAGTGTATTTCTTATGAACGTTATGGTTTGGGGCTTTACTCCTAGGAATCTTATCCACCTTGAGTTGATTTTTGTGTATGGTGTGAGATGTGGTTCCTGTTTCCTCTTTCTGCATGTAGCAGTCCAGTTTTTCCAGCACCATTTGTTGAAGAGGTTTTCATTTCCCCATTTGATAGCTTTGATTCCCTTGTTGAATATCAGTTGACCATAGATCGCTGGATCTATTTCTGGATTCTCAATTCCAGTCTTCCTTTTTTCAATGAACCTTTATTTTATTGAACATGTTCTTCTTCAAATACAGGTCCTCCTTGGTATCATACCTAAAATATTTGAGATTCAGGTTCATACTCTTAACTTCTAAGAGACATTTTGGCTATTTTTCTTCCAAGACAGATTTTTTTCTTCCTCTGAGAAATCATGGTATGTTCCGTATTCCTTAAGGCAACAAGTACACTATAGGACGTCAATTCTTCTTCATTCTTCTTCAATTTTCCATTGTCATTGTCCAGTTTTTACAGTATTTAAGACTAATAAAAGAATCACCGCTCATGTCAAACATATTTTAATCTTCATAGTGACATCTTTGTTTTTTAACATTGCAAGGAGATTATTTTTTTCTTCTTTGTCATGCATTTACTATTGTAATACATCAGTTGATATTTTATTTTTACTACCTGTTCCATGGTTGCTCATTGTAGATCCAAGTAAAATTAAATATGTAAACACAAAGGAAGAAAGCTTCAGGAGAAAAGGTGAAAAAGTGAGGGTCTGTGCTGAGAGCCCTGGGGATTATAGGTCCCTCCATCTAGGGATCCTTGCCTCTGTGAATGCAGAGACTTTAGGACACAGAACTATAAATGAAGACTTTTCTCAGCTCTCTGAGAGAGGGAAGCCTGAGTTGAGACCCCTAGTTTACCAGATGCTTGAGCTCGTGGACCTGATCTCCCTCCACACCAGAGACAAAGGAAGACAATAAGCTGTAGGGGGGAAAGTGAGAAGGGTTAGGCTCTGTGCCAAGAGCAAGAACTCTCAATTGTGTGTGAGGAGACAGTACTGAGGATTTCCTGACAATATAGGTCCCTTAACCTGGGGATCCTTCCTTTCACAGCTGTTGGGCCATCCCAGTAGCCAGATAGGAAAAGAGACTTTAGGACACAGAGCTACAAGCAGAGGAGAAAAAAATTTCTTCACTCTCTACAAGAGGAAAGGCTTATTTGAGACCCCTTGCACACAAGCTGCTAGAGCTGGTGGTCCTGATCCCTGATCTCATCCCATTCCAGAGTCAAAGAAAGACATTACTTCAGGAGGAAAGGTGCATAAGAAACTGCTTGAGTAGAGCATCTGATTTCACACCACTAAGCCATTTCATAAATGAAGAGGGTAATAAAATCGGTGACAGAAGAATACATCAAGGCAAGATTCCTATAGGGCTGCAAAGCAGAACGGAGAGAACCTTAAGAAGACTTAAGGAAAGAAAATTTTCCCAAAACGGACTGTCAGTAAAGTGAGTGGCTCACCCCATAGATTGAACATTGTGACTTGGCAATCAATCAGTAACATCATAAAGACAAGTACCACCAAAATCTTTGACAAACATAATAGAAACAGCCTAACACTTATCGATAAAAACTTCACATAATGTCAAGAAAGCAGCAGACAGTTTCTAACACTGTGAAAAACAAATTATGCCTTCTCAAAAAAAAAAAGCAGAGAATATTGCAAACTGCATTAATATCTCAGAAACTATAAATGATGGAAGAAACACTGGAAGCCACCAAAAAAGGGGAAACCTAGAGATAAAGAACCAGAAAAAATATGTTGATGAAGAGCTATTTGAACTGCTATGGGAAAAGGTGCAAATGATGGAAGAAACAATGGAAACCACTAAGAACGTAAATCTCAAGAGACAAGAAGTCAGAAGAAATATATTGATGAAGAGGAACTTGCACAGCTATGGAAGACAATTCAAAAGATGAAAGAACGATTTGAAACGATAGATAAAGAAGTACATGAATTTTAAAAATCATAATAAGATAGAAAGGATACAGCCAACAACATAGTACAGAAGATACATGAAATTCATGAAAATGCAATCCAGAGTATTAAGACTGAAATGGAAGTATCCAACATGCTTGAAGGACAAAAAAGTAGAACAGAAGAGATGAGGCAGAGACTCAGGGAACTGGAAGACAAGAACCTCAACAGAAACATACCAGAAGAAAAATCAGAGATGAGGCACAGAGAAAATGAAGAAAACATTAGAATCATGTGGGATGACGTAAAAATTAATAACATACATATGAATGGGATTCCAGAATATAAGAGGGATAGCGAAAAGCCTAGAGGTAAAGAACTAGAAGAAATATATTGAGAAAATTGTGAAATACACTGAGAAAGTTGTGAAATACACTGAGAAAATTGTGAAATACACTGAGAAAATTGTGAAGTACACTCAGAAAATTGTGGAACAGGTGTTGTTGTTGTTATGTGCCATCGAGTCGTTTCCGACTCATAACGACCCTATGCACAACAGCCCTAAATCCTGCTCTATCCTGTGCCAACCGCACCGCCTCTGATACACCCATCCCGATTACCTCAGTCACCGAATCAATCCATCTCATAGAGGGTCTTCCCCTCCTGCGTTGTCCCTCAACCCTCCCAAGCATGATGTCCCTCTCCAAGGACCCGTCCCTCCTGGCAGCATGTCCAAAGTATGTCAGACGAAGCCCCAGAATCCTTGCCTCCAAGGAGTAGCTTGGTTTAATCCTCTCCAAGACAAATCCCTTTGTTTTCCTGGCAGTCCAGGGTACATTCAGTACACTTCTCCAGAACAGGTACTAGAAGAAAATTTCCCAGGTATTGTGATGAACGGGAAAATCCACATTCGGGAAGTTCAACAAACACCAAATACACTAGACCCAAAAAGGAAAGCATCAAGATACAGCATAGTGAAATTCTCCAAAATAAAAGATAAAGATAGAATACTGAAAGCAGCAGGAGGAAAACAGTTACCTACAAAGGAAAAGTAATTTGATTAAGTTCTGATTTTTAGCAGAAACTATGGAAGCAAGAAGACAATGGGATGGGATGGGATGGGATATAAAGAAAGTTGAAAGAAAACAATTGCCAACTGGCAATCCTGTACCCAGAATGTCTCTCCATCAAATATGAAGGAGAAATAACATCCTTTGCAGAAAATAAGAAACTTAAAGAATTTGTGAAAATAAGACCAAACCCATAAGAACTTTTAAGGGAAATCCTTTACACAGAGACACCAAAGGAAAGTGGACGGACCATAGTAACCAGAAACAACAGAAAAAGAAACATGGAAAAATGGCAATGAAACCTGCCCTTTCAATAATCAGACTTTATGTTAAAGAACGAAATGCACCAATCAAGAGGGAGAAAGTAGCAGAATGGATAAAAAAATAAAACAGAGCCCATCAATATGTAGTCTATATATCTAAGAAATGAAGAGAAAGATAGACTCAAAATCAAAGACTGGGAAAAAAGTATATCAAGCAAATTACATTAAAAAAAATTTTAAAAAAGCAGGAGCAGACATAATTATCTCTGATAAAATAGACTTCAGAATGAAAACTGCCATGAAAGATAAAAAAGAACACTATATAATGATTAAAGGTATAGTATATCAAGAAGACATACATTGGTAAAAGAACTGTTAACAGAATTGAAGCAAGAAATAGCACCACAATAGTGGTAGGAGATTTTTAACACACCACTATCACCAGACGATAGGTTTGACTCAAAATAAACTTAAAGATCCAGAAGATCTACGTTATACATTCAGCCAACTCAACCTTGAAGATGTATTAAGGGTACTGCACCCAACTAAAACTCATTTACTTTCTTCTCAAGTGCACATGAAACATTTTCAAAAAAAAAATATATATATATGTATGTATATATATATATATGTATATATATATAGGCACAAAGTAAGCCTCAAACAACTCAAAAACACTGCAATTATACAAAGTATCATCTCAGATCACAATGCCATAAAAGTAGAAATTAACCACAAGAGGATAAAGCTTATAAAACCACCAATGTGGAAGGTAAATAACACCCTGCTAAAGCATGACTGGGTTATAAAAGAAATAAATAATAAAATTAAACTGTTCCTCAAAACAAATAATAA
Source organism: Elephantulus edwardii (assembly GCF_000299155.1). NCBI lineage: Eukaryota > Metazoa > Chordata > Mammalia > Macroscelidea > Macroscelididae > Elephantulus > Elephantulus edwardii. The sequence goes on from NW_006400035.1 coordinate 1,329,974, forward strand.
TGAAAATACAACATGCCAAAATCTCCAGAATGCAGCTAAGGCAGTCTTCGGGAGCAGCTCATAGCAATAGGCATGCACATACACACACACACACACACACACACACACACACACACACACACAAAATGAAGAAAGAAACAAAGTTAATGCTCTAGCTCAACACCTTCATCAAATGGAAAAAGAACAATGATCTAACCCCACAGCCTCTAGTAGAAATGAAATTTTAAAAACAAAAGCTGAAATCAATGAGGTAGAAAGCAACTGAAACCATAAAAAAAAAAACAAAAACCCTGGGAGCTGGTTTTTTAAAAGGGTTAAAAAATGGAAAATCATTGTCAAATTTAACAAAAGAAAAAAGAAGACACTAATAACTTGCTTAATTAGTAAGAAAGGTGAAATCACAACAGAACCAGAGGAAATTAAAGTTATAATATCAGAATATTGTGAAAGCTATACACTGATAATTTGAAAATTTAGAGGAAATGGACAAATTCCTTGAAACTCATATCATACCCAGATTGGCAGGGTCAGATGTAGAATACTTACAAAAGAAATAATGAGCAGGTCATTAAAAAAACTCCCCCACACAAAATGTCCTAGACCAGATTACTTCACAGTTGAATTCTACCAAATGTTTAGAAAAGATTTATCACAAGTTCTACTTAAAGTATTCCAAAAAAATAGAAAAAGAAGGAACACTACCAGAGACATTCTATTAAGCAAGCATAACCCTAATACCAAAATCAGGCAAAGATATCACCAAAAAAGAAAACTACCGACCAATATTTCTCATGAACATAGTGCAGAAATCCTTAACAAGATCCTAGCCAATAGAATCCAAAAGCACATTAAAAAACAAAAACAAACAAACAAACAAAAAAACACAAAAAAAACCCCACCGCATCATGACCAAGTGGGATTCATATATATACACAGGAATATAAGGACTGTCCAACATAAGAACATAGGATGGTTCAACATAAGAAAAACAACCAATGGAATTCATCACATTAACTAAAGCAACTGACAAAGAACCATATGATCTTAGAAATTGATGCAGAAAAGGCATTTAATAAAACCCAACACTATTTCTTGATTAAGACACTCAGAAAAAATTGGAATAGATGGAAATTTCCTCAACATAGTGTGAAGTATATATGCAAAACCAAGAACCAATATCATGTTCAATTGAGAAAGACTAAAAGCATTTTCTTGTGAACAGGGACCAGACAAGGATGACCACTGTCACAACTTGTATTCAACATTGTATTGGAAGTACTCACTAGGGCAATACAACATGAGAAGGAAATGAAAGGCATCCAGATTGGCAAAGAGACAGTTAAACTGTTGCTATCTACAAGCTATGGCTGACCCTGAGAAGAATGGGAATCCCAGAACATTTGATTGTGCTAATGCGAAACTTATACTTGGACCAAGAGGCAGTCATCAGAACAGAGTAGGGAGACACTGGATAGTTCAAAATCAAGAAAGGGGTCCTTCAGGGATGTATTTTTGTCTCCATACCTTTTCAATCTGTATGCAGAACAGATAATCCGAGACTCTGGGCTGTACGAGGAGGAATGTGGCATCAGGATTGGTGGAAGAATCATCAACTACCTGCGTTATGCAGATGACACAACCCTGCTTGCTGAAACTGAGGAGGACCTGAGGCACTTGCTGCAGAAGGTCGAGGACTGCAGCCTCCTATATAGATTGAAGCTCAACATCAGAAAACAGATTCTCACCACTGGGCCAACTGGCAGCATCAGTATGGATGGTGAAGAGATTGAGATAACAGTTTTAGTTTACTTGGTTTCACAGTCAACACTCTTGGTAACAGCAGCCAGGAAATCAGGAGACGAATTGCATTGGGAAAGTCAGCTGTGAGGGACCTCTCAAGAGTACTGAAGAGCAAAGACATCAGGCTGGAGACTAAGGTGCACCTGATCTAGGCTATAGT
>NW_006400035.1:1332259-1333384 GCF_000299155.1 Elephantulus edwardii
CAAATATAATCCACTCTGCAACGCTCATTGCATAATCATACGATAAAAATAATGCCCTAAAATATAATACTTTTAGACTATTCTCTCCCCCATAGACTTCAATGCCGTAAACTTATTTCATCCGGTTTCTCTCAGTCTTACCCCCACCCCAATGCCAGCCTCATTCTATGACAGTGGCTGTGATTTTAATGAAAATTTACAGAAAACTTGGATTTCCATTCATTCATTGTTGCAGATTTTCTTCCTTATTCCCTTCTGCATGGTTAGCTTACATCTTAAAAAAAATTTCTTGTTGCACAATTTCCTCCTTCTCCCCCTGCCCCTTCCCCCTACCCACCGGGTCCACTTTGCTATGCATCTTTTATTCCGGACTGTTGTCGTGCAAATAATACCTAATAACATATTCCTTTTAAATAATTCTTACTCTCATCTGTTCCAATGCAGTGTTCATTATTTACCCACTCTTTTCTTAGCTTTCCCCCAAGTCCCAGTGTCAGTCCAGTTTTATCATAATGGTATGATGCAGTATTTGTTCTTTTGTGACTGAGACATCCCTTATCAGACATATTATTACCAAAATTTTTTTCTCAATCTGTGACTTTTCTTAGGACCTTTTTGGAGAAGTTTTTTGATATGCATAGGGATGTGCTTCTTAGAAGGTCCCACTCATCTATTTTAGTCTATCCTGGTTGTAGAATTTTCAGATTGCTTGGAAGACTGTTCATGTTGTAGATTAGGGCTTCTAGAGTTATTCCAAGCTTTTCTCTGATGAAGTTTATAGCCTTTTGTTTTACTCCTAGATCTTTGATGTACTTTAAGTTGGTTTTTGTTTCCTGCAGATAGATTTACAATTTTGACAACACTGTTTAAGAGACTTTCATTTCCTCACTTAACTGCTTTCATCTCCTTGTTAAAAATCAGTTGATCACCTCCCCAAACCCTCACTGCGTACTCCTATGATAAAAATAATGCCCTAAAATATAATACTTTTAGACTATTCTCTCCCCCATAGACTTCAATGCCGTAAATATATTTCATCCGGTTTTTCTCAGTCTTACCCCACCCCAATGCCAGCCTCATTCTACAACAGTGGCACCATATAGCATTTGTCCCTTTGTGACTGAG
>NW_006400035.1:1333484-1340502 GCF_000299155.1 Elephantulus edwardii
AGTCTTTGCAATTACGTGCTGTGCATCAGAGAGTAGGCCAGTGAATAGGGATGATAGAAAGAGAATTGATGCCTTTGAGCTGTGGTGCTGGAGAAAAGTGTTGAATATACCATGGACTGCTAGGAGAACAAACAGGTTTGCCCTGGAGAGGGTGAAGCCAGAATGCTCTTTGGAGTCAAGGATTCTGGAGCTTCAACTAACATATTTTGGGCATATTGCAAGGAGGGACTGGTCCTTGGAGAGGGACATCATGTTTGGGAGTATGGAGGGACAGTGCAGCAGAGGAAGGCCCTTGATGAGATGGATTGATTCTGTGAGTGGAGTGGTCGGAATGAGTGTGTCTGAGACGGCAAGGTTGGCGCAGGATAGAACGGCATTTAGGGCTCTTGTACATGGGGTTGCTATGAGTCGCAAGTGACTCAATGGCACAGAACAACAATGATCATTGATATCACATGAAAGCAAAATACTGATGAAGATCATTTTTAAGGGGCTGGAATAGTACATAGATAGAAATTGCCAGAAATTCAAGTGGGATTTAGAAGAGGTCAGGGCACCATGGATATAATTTCTGCTGTCAAATTAATCCTGGCTGAAGGTAAGGAATACTAGGAATATACCCCAAGAAAATTAGAATCGAGACAAAAGAAGTTTACACCAATGTTCACAGCAACATTATTCACCATCACAAGAACATGGAAACAGCCTAAATGTCCCACCACAAGAGAATGGATTGAGAAATTGTGATACATTATACACAATGGAATGCTATGCTGGAGCAATGATTTTAAAAATTACTATGTAACTTGGGAGAAGCTGGAGAGTATTATGCTGAGTGAACTAATGCCATTACATAAAACAAATACTGCATAAGACCATTTTTGTAAAAATAGAAGGATAACTATTAAAATATGTTGGGAACCCAATGAGGGCAGGGGACTGAGAGCAGGAGGCTGAGGATGGGTGGGGGTGAAACCACAGGGTTGCAGTTTGGTGGATGGAAGGAGAGGGAAAAGATCCAAGTGAAAAGACAGGGTAATGATGGGCAAGGTCCGTAGTGATTGATTTTATGAAACATGATGGATGAGCATGATTGTTTGAAGCACAGTGTGAATGAAAAATTCAAGTGAAATGCAACGTATGTGAACATTTGTAAACTAACCAATAAAAATTAAATATGTGGCAAATTTTATGCATTATACACTCACCAAAATGTTGTTTATTGAATCCCTAGCAAGTAGATGCTTGAACTCACTGCTGTTGTGTTTATTCCAATTCACAGTGACCTTATGTTGTTGTTGTTTTGCCATAGAGTCATAACTGACCTTCAGCTGACCCTCTGGCAGGTTTTCAGAAGCAGTTAATCACACAGGAAGGGGTTTGCCATCCTTCTCCCATGGAGAAACTAGTGGTCTTGAACCTAATGTCTTTGGAATTGTAGCACATGATTAAAACTATTCTATATGGTTTCTGAGGCAGTAAATCTCTATAGGGTGAGATTACCTCTTCTCCTGCACATAGCAGTTGATGTGTTTGAACTGTTAGCCTTACGGTTAGCAGTCTAGTCCTTAATCTATACAGTCATTAGAATTCCTTTACTGTGTCACAATGACTCTTTAAATGGATACTGAATAGATTTAAAAAATACATATGAAACTTGGAAAACTCCTGTTTTTTATTAGTGATTATTGTAATTGTTATATGCCCTCAAGTCAACTATGACTCATAGCAACCCTGTGAACAGTGGAGGGACTGTATACCTTATGTTCGTTTTACAGAAGGTCTTTTTGTGTGGACCATTTAAGAAGGAATCCAGACTGGCTGTGTGACCTTGGGTCAATCATATCACTTAATGCCATATCTCGAGATACTTGAGTTTTGGGCAAAGGATCTCACACACGTCTTCTAGTGCTAATACTCTGTATCTCAGCTTCAGAAAGCAGCTCCAGCTTCCTCGTCTTCTCTGCAAATATGCCTGGTCTCCCAAAGCACTGTTGCCATTGCCTGGATACGGACTACTTTGGGAGAAAGGAGAAGAGGACAGCAGGCTTGCACCAGAACTAAGTAAGCTTACATCCATGCCATTTGATGTTTAGCTTTAACCAGAAGGACATTTGTTCATTTCACTTTTATTTTGGTCTCATCTAAGATTTACTGAAGGCATTTAATTGATAAGCCCCTGACTTCTTGCAAAATAAGTCGTATTAGCCCCTGAGACACTGAGTCAGGAATCTGACCCAAAAAGTTGATCTTCCTGGAGGCAATTGGCAAATATCAGCAGATTCACAAGAAAAGTTTCTAATTGAAAAGCCTGCAGTAGTCCTGCACTATGGTTCAGTGCTATCTTGTTAATTTATTTAGTGCAGTGGTGAAGAGGAAAGAAATTGGAGCAAAGGATGTGAGGAAAAGGGGCTTAAAAATGTAAATACATGATTACTTTTTAAATTTTTTTACATGATTACTTTTAATGACCTTATTACTCAACATCAAAAATGTTTGTATTGACAAATAAGTATGCAAATGTTTATGTCAACACTCACTTCATTAAAATAGTAAATGGTTGAAGTTAATATTAGTGTAGCATTGAAATCTTGAGTAGTTTTGATTACATAGTAATAAGCTACTGATGAGTATCATTATGTACCAATCATACAAAAATGAGGCAACTGAAGGCCATATTTCCAAAATTGAGTTCAGCAAGTGCATCCACACACTAAATGCCAGACTTTCTGTGTTCACATCAAAACATAGTTGGAAGGTGCACAAGTGCATGTGCAGAAATATTATTGTGCATGCACTTACAAAATTAAGATCTCCAAAAGTGTTTCAAATGAGGCTCCTCTATGCTTAGCTTTTTGTTGTTGTTTTAGTTATGTACCATCAAATTGCCTGTGACTCATGGTGACCCTATGTGCAACAGCTCTGAAGTCTGCCTTATCCTGAGCCACTCTCACTGACTCTGACACATCTACACCCATTGCCCCAGTCACTGTATCAATCTATCTCATCTGGAGTCTTCCTCTCCTGCTCTGTCTCTCCATCCTTCTGAGCATGATGTCCTTCTCCAAGAACCAGTCCCTCCTGACCATGTGCCCAAAGTATGTGAAATGGAACGTAAAAATCCTAGCCTCCAAAGAGAAAGAGAAACTTGGTTTCATCCTCTCCAAGACAGACTTCTTTGTTTCCTTGGCAGTCAATGGTATGTTCATGACTCTTCTCCAGCACAACTCAAAGCCATCGATTCTTCTTCTGTTATCCTTAGTCATTGTCCAGCTCTCTGATGCATAGCAAGTAATTGCAAAGATCACGGCTTGGATCTGGCACACCTTAGTCTTTAGACATCATTGTTTCTCAGTACGCTGGAGAGGTCCCTGACAGCAGATTATCTCAGTGCAATTCGTCTTTTGATTTCCTGACTGCTGTTGCCAAGAGTGTTGATTGTGGAGCTGAGCAAGCTGTAATTGTTAAAAACCTCATTCTCATGTCCATCTATCATGGTGCTGCCAATTAGCCCAGTGGTGAGAATCTTTGTCTTCTTGATGTTGAGTTTCAATCCCTATTGTAGACTACAGTCCTCCAATATAGGTCCTCCTCAGTTCATTCCGCAAGCAAGGTTGTATTATCTGCATAATGCAGGTTGTTGATGAGTCTTCCTCCAATCCTGATGCCACATTCCTCTTCATAAAGCCCAGCCTCCTGAATTATCTGTTCTGCATATAGATTAAAAAGTATGGAGACAGGACCCATCCCTGACACACTCCTTTCCTAATTTTGGTCCTTGCTTTGTTCTAAGGACTGCTTCCTAATCCAAGTATAGATTTCACAAAAACATGATCAACTGTTCTGGAACAAGTTTAATTACAATTTGCTTTGATCCACACAGTCAAATACCTTTACCTTGTCAATGAAGCACAGATAGACATTCCTCTGGTACTCTGCTTTCTACCAAGGTCCATCTGACATCAACAATAATGCCTCTAGTGCCATAACCTCTTCTAAACCCAGCTTGCATTTCTGGTAGTTCTCTGTCAATGTACTGTTCCAGGATTTTGTTTGAGTGTGATATTAGCTGTATTGTTATATTGATGTTAGTTATATTGTTATAAATTTCGGCTCTGTGGATTCACCCTTTGTGGGATGGGAATAAGTGTGAATCTCTTCTAGTCAGTTGACCTGAACCTAAGCTTGTCCAAGAAAGCATCTGTTTGTTGAAATATGTAAATTGGTATTCCATCAATTCCTGGAGCTTTTTTTTTTTTGCTAATTCCTTCAGAGCAGCCTGCACTTCCTCCTTCATCACCATTTCCTCTTGATCATATATTGTTTAATAAAACTCCTCCGACAATTTCTCTGTCAGCCAATTCTTTCTGACACAGTGACTCTATATAGTCTTTCCATCTTCTTTTAATGCTTCCTGGATTATTCAATATTCTTTCCATAACGTCCTTAAAGATTGCTACTCAAAGCTTGAAAATGTTCTTTAATTCTTGAATCTCAAGAAATACCTAGAGAGTTCCGCCCTTTTGATTTTCCGACTCCAGCTCCTTGCATATTTCATTATAATATTTTGTCTGTCTTCTCAAGCTGTCCTTTGACATCTTCTATTCAGCTCCTTAACTTCTTGATTTCTTCCTTTTGCTTTGGCTTATTGGCGCTCTAGTGCAATTTTCAGAGTCTCTTTTTACATTCATTTTGGTCTTCTTCCTCCGTCTTTGTAATGACCAATTGCATTCTTGAATGATATTCTTGATCTGGTCTTTTTGTTCATTAGAGTTCAAGGCCTCAAACCTGTTCCTAAATTGGTTTTTAAATTCATATGACATAGTCTCAATATAGGATTTTTATCCCTGTGGATACGATATGATCTTCTTTAACTTTAATTTGAACTTCCATAGGAGTAGTTGATGGTCTGTTATGCTATCAGCACTTGGCCTGGTTTGGGCTGCTGATATTGAACTTCTCCAATTATTCCTTCCACAGATGCAGTCTATCAGGTGAAATCCATGTGTATAACCTGCGTTCAAGTTTCTTATAAAAGGTATTTACTATGAATAAATCATTCATTGTGCAGAAGCCTTAGTTTTCCTATTGCTAATCCTTCTTCCTTGTTTCCAACTTTTGGATTCTAGTCATCCATTGTTATTAATGCATCTTGGTTGAACTATAAATTTCTGACTGCTAAAGTTGGTAGAAATCATCTATTTCCTTCTCTTGGGCTCTGGTAGTTGGTGCATAAACTTGAATGATAGTGGTATAAACAGGTCTTCCTATGCTTAGCTTACACACAAGATTTCTTTTTAAAAAAGAAAAGAAAAACTAGAATTTTGCAAGTAAGCATGCATGGATACATATATTTGTTGTATTGTAAAATATAGGGTCTAATATGACTCTTAGAGGGACCCAGCATGTGGGTTTATTCTTTCGTTTTGCTACTTCTAATGTGCTATACTTGAGGAGCACACTTTGAATCTCCACATTGACTTTTTTTTTAATCAGTGAGAAAGATGCAGAATTTCTCAGGTGGACAGAAAAAATTATTTTTTTGATATTTCACGTATGTTATAGCTGAGATTTTGTTTAATTTTTGTATTATGGTTTTAACAAAAGTTTACAGAAAAGTTGGACTTTCACTAACTCATTGTTACAATTTACCTCCCTAACCTCACCCCAGTTGACATTTTTTTTAAAAAAAAGTTATTTAACTTGAGAAATTGGTTCAATAGACTTTAATGTCACATGTTTTACATTTACATCAAGGTTAAGAAGGAAAGTCCTTTGCATTAGGGGAAAAAATCCTTTGTATTTGAGTGAGGGAAGAGTACTGAGCTGTTCAAAGACAAATTAATTCTAAGCGGATTTTTATTTCATTATGTTGAACATTATGACTGAACAACGATCAGTCAGGGAGCAGGTGCTCATTGAGCATGGGCTGTGAGACTGGTCTTCTCAGAATTACATAAAAGAAGTACTGTTACCCAAGAGGATCACTCAAATTGATAAGCAGCAGATGTCTATGTACAAGTGTCTTAGTTTTCAGATGCTGCTTAACAGAAAAATCACCAGTAAGAAGCTGTAAAAAATTGACATTCATTTTCTCACAATTTATAATTGTTTCAGTGAACTGTGACACAACTAATTTCTTTTGAAATTAGTAGTATGAGATTAATTTCTATAAGACAGAAGTTAACAATATTTAAAATGTCCAAACTGCTGTCCCACTCCATCACCTCTGACATCAATTATTCCTCCTCCTTTAGTCCTCTCATTCCTGTCTATGCCTGTGAGTTCTAAAACTCACTGAAAGATCTCACAAAGACTGAAAAACCATCAGTGAAATGGCTCATTCAACTGTGGCTTGTGTATATCAGACAGACTGTTGAATGACAGGTTAGAAACCTGTAGGCTGAGGTTATTTCTTGTTGGCTGTCAGCTGTTGTTTGTCAATTTTATTGCAGCTGCATCAGTTAGATCCAGTGTCCCAAATGAACAAGCACTGAGCTTCACAGGAGCATTCCTTCTCTCCACCCTCCCCACCTTGATTAATTTGTCAGTTTTCATATTTTCATTTAAATATATTATGTTTTATAGTATTAACAACAATTTATCAATGTCTTTATCACATCTTCTCATCAAATTCTCCCTACACCTTGCACCCACCCATCCATTTTTCGCATGAGCCACTAATCTCTGCTGCCCAGTATATTCCCCCTTCTTCCTCTCTCTTTTTCCCTCTTACTTCTCCCCCTTTAAACATACAGGTATATATAGTATCAGTCTTAAACAGTGTTCTTGCTTTTGTGCCTAAACTATTTCATTAGCCTAATGTTCTCTAGACTCATCCATATAGCATAGTATATTACGAATTCTTCAGTATTTTTATTTTTAAATACTTCAACATTTTTCTTTTAAAAAATATTTTACTGTGATTTTTTTATTAATTTAGTTTGTTTATTTTTCATTTCAATGAACATCTACAGAGATTTTGGAATTCCATTCATTCATTGTTGCACCCTTCTCC
>NW_006400035.1:1342292-1354157 GCF_000299155.1 Elephantulus edwardii
GTTGATCATAGGTAGATGAGCTGATTTCTGGGTGCTCAATTCTATTCCATTGATCTGTGTCTGTCACTGTACCAGTACTGCACTGTCTGGACCACCACAACTATGTGGTAGGATTTGAGATCAGGGAGTGAGATGCCTCTTACCTTGTTTGTCTTTTTCAGGAGTGGTTTGTTATTTGGGTCTGTTTCCATTCTAGGTGAAATTAGAAATTACCTTTTCCATCTGGTTGAAGAGTGGGATTGGTATTGGGATTGGGATTGCATGGAACATGTAAATTGCCTTTGGTAGAATTGTCATTTTCACAATACTGAGTCTTCCTATCCATGGGCATGGTATATTCTTCCATTTTTCCAGGTCTTTTTTTGTTTCTACTAATATTGTTTTGTAATTTTCTTTGAATAGCTATTTTGTGTTACTAGTTAGATTTACTCCCAAGTATTTAATCTTGTGGTTAACTGATGTGGTGAGTATTGTTTTTCTTAGCTCCATTTCTGTATTCTCTTTGTCACGGTAGTGAAATCCAATTGATTTTTGAATGTTGATCTTGCATCCTGTCACTTTACTGAATTGGCTGACTATGTTCAGTAGTTTTCTTGCTGAGTCTTTAGGGTTATCTAAGTATACTATCATATTGTCTGCATAGAGAGATAATTTTACCTCCTTTTTGCCAATTTGGATACCTTCTACTTCCTTCTCTTACTGCTATCACTAAGACACCCGATACAATATTGAATAGGATAGTTGGCATCCTTGCCTAGTTCCTGTTCTCAAAAAAAATGCCATTGAGAATTATGTTGGCTCTTGGTTTTGTGTTTATGCTTTTTGCTACATTGAGGAAATTCCCCTCTAATCCTATTTTGTTGAGTGTTTTAATCAGTAATGATTGTTGGATTTTGTTTTTTCTGCATCAATTGATACGATTATGTGGTTCTTGTTCTTTGCTTTATTAATGTGATGAATTACACTGATTGTTTTTCTTATGTTGAACCATCCTTGCATACCTGTTATGAATCCCACTTGGTCATGGTGAATGACTATATATATATATATATATATATATATATATATATATATATATATATACTGCTGGATTGTATTGGTGAAGATTTTATTCAGGATTTTTTCATCTATGTTCGTAAGAGATATTGGTCTATTGTTTTCTATTTTGGTGGTGTCTTTATCTTTACCTGACAACAACACAAACATCATTTGGTGCATAGATATTTATTACAGTTATGTTTACTTTTTCTATTGACCTTTAAGCATTATATAGTGACCTCTCTTTCCCTTTGTGATGGTTTTTCCATTGAAATCTATTTTATTAGAGGTTAATATCCCTACTCCTTCTTTTTTCTAGTTGCCATTCACTTGATATATTTTTACACCCTTTTATTTTTAGTCTTTTTTATTTTTTTTATTTTTAGTCTTTCTTTATCTTCACTTTCCAGGTTTGTCTCATATAGACAGTGTATTGATGAGTTTTATTCTTTTTATCCGATCTGCTACTCTTTTTCTCTTCAGTGGTGCATTTAAACCATTCACATTCAGTGCAAATATTCAGAAGCAAGTATTTAGTGGTATCATTTTGGTGAGGTCTTTTTGTTGTTGTTGCTGGTTACTTTGGTCCATCCTTCTTTCTGTGGTATCTCTGTAAAAAGACTTCGCTCAGTGTTTCCTGCAAAACTGGTCTTGTTTTTACAAACTCCCTTAGGTTCTATTTTTCTGATAATATCTTTATCTTTCCTTCATATTTGATGCACAGTTTTGCTGAGTACAGTATTCTTGGTTGACAGTTGTATTCTTTGAGTGTTTGATATATGTCATTCCATTGTCTTCTTGCTTGCATGGTTTCTGATGAGAAATTAGCACTTAATCTTATTTGCCTCTCCCTTATACATTAGTCTTTGTTTCAGAATTCTCCCCTTATCTTTAGTTCTGGTAAATTTCACCATGATATGCCTAGGTGTTTTTCTATTGGGGTCTATTATCTCAGCTTCTTGAATATCTCTATCTCTATCTATATTATCTCATTCTTCATTATGCCTGGAAAGTTTTCTTCTAATTCTTCCACAACTTTCTGAGTGCCTTTACCTACTTCTTCCTGTTCTGAGATTCCAATTATAAGCATGTTATTCTCTTGATGGTGTCTCCTATTATCCTTAGGCTTACTTCTTTTTCCTTACTTTTTGTTTCTGTTTTATATTCTAGCACATCAGTGGCTTCAAAATCCTAGATTCCAAGGAGGAACTCGATTTCACCCTCTCCAAGACAGATAAGTTTGTTTTCTTGGCAGTCCATGGTATGTTAAAGACACTTCTCCAGTACCACAGCTCAAAGGCATTGATTTTTCTTCTGTAATTCTTAGTCATTGTCCAGCTCTCTGAAACATAACAAGTAATTGAGAAGACCATGGCTTGGATTAGGCACACCTTTGTCTCTAGACTGACATCATTGACAGCACTCTGGAGAAATCCATGACAGGAGATTTTCCCAATGAAAATAGTCTCTTGATATTCTGAATGCTGTTGTTAAGAGTGTTGATTGTGGAGCTAAACAAGTTGTAATTGCTAACAACCGCAGTCTCTTCTCCATCTATCATGGTGCTTCCAATTAGCCCAGCGGTGAGAATCTTTGCCTTCTTGATGTTGAGATTCAACCAATATCGAAGACTACAGTTACTGACGATTGATGTTTTACAACAAGAGCTTCAGGATTTCTTCAATTTGAGCCTCCAATCTTGATGCCACACTCCTCTTCATAAAGCCCTGCTTCCTGAACAATCTGTTCTGCATCTAGATTGAAAAGGGATGGGGACAGGATGCATCTCTGATGCACTCTTTTCTGATTTTGAAGCATACGGTGTTTCCCTGATCAGTTCTGAGGACCTATTAATACAAGTCTACATTTCTGGGATTCCTATTTTCCTCAAGGTTAGGGAGGCACTATAGTGTTATATAAATTTAAGTTACAGAACTAAATGTTAGAAATGTGATAACTAAATATTTTTTCTAGTGTATATGGTCTTTCTTTTCACCCTATTGGAAAGATTTTTTTTTATTCGCACAGTATTTGATTCTTCAAGGTCCCATGACTTGATTTTTATCCTCTCCTGGTTATATGGTTTGCCTGTTTGCAAGCCTACTCATGCTGCAGACTTGTTATTGGTAAGTTCCTAGTACAATACTCTTCCTGAACTCCTAACCACTGATACCAAGTGTCTAAATTGTGGATCCTAGTAAGATAAAGTTGTTGACAGTCTGAAACTTTTCTTTGTCCACCGTGATGCTACTTATCAGTTCAGTGGTGACAATTTTTGTTTTCTTGATTTTAAGATGTAATCCATATTAAAGGCTACAATGTTTAACCTTTTGCATCAAGAGCTTAAATACCTCCTCACTTTTAGCAAGCAAGTTTGTGTTATCTGTATAACAAAGGTTATTAATGAGTCTTCCTCTAATCCTGATGCCACATTACTCTTCATAGAGCCCATCTTCTCTAATAATTTGCTCACCATACAGATTAAATGAGTATGGCGAAAGTATACAACCATGATGCAAACCTTTGCTAATTTTAAACCATGCAATATTCTCTTGTTCTGTTCACACAACAGCCTCTTGATCTAAGTATAGGTTTCACACATTCAAGCTGGATTTGGAAGAGGTTGTGGCACTAAAGATTTAATTGCTGCTGTCAAATGGATCCTATTTGAAAGCAAAGAATATTGGAAGAATGTCTATTTGTGCTGTAGGCTAGGGCTTCTAACTGTGTTCCTGTCGTTTCTAAGATGAGCGTTATGACTTTTTGGTTTATCCTTAGCTCTATGATCCACTTTGAGATGATCCACTTTGAGATCATCTTTGTGAATGGAGTGAGATGTGGGTCCCATAAGTATTCCGATAAACCACACTTAGAGAATAATAAGGGTAGGAAACTTGGATAATATCTTCTAGTAGAGTGGAGTTTGTATCCTACCCAAACCCTATCTTCTTAATACAAAAAATAATTCATCCTTGAAGTGTGGTTTTAAGCGTAGACAAACTAGAATAACAAAAATGAAAGATTACGCATGGAAGGGTTATATTACTTAATTCATCACAGAACTGTCAGCTGTACAGTGTAGAAAGCAAGACCAATACTAATCTATTCTCTACCTTAGAGGAAATTATAAACAGGTGGTGCAACCAACTGAAAGATCATGACTTGGCATGCATTTAGATTTGATAATAATAATAGCTAACTGTTTCATATGCTTCCACCTGGTATATCAAGAAAGAGGCTAAAGTATCTTCAAATCAGAGATATGGGCAAGTAGGATGAAGATAGTAGAACCCAAGGCAGTACCTGAGAGATGACAAAGAGGAAAGAGGACAAAAGGATAGTGAAGCATCCAGCCCCTCACTGATGAAAAGTAGAAAGACAGTTTCAAAGAGACATGGGATTAGAGGACCAAGTAGGAAGCTAAGGCATAGTTTCAAAGCAAGAGGAACCAACCAGGTGCGTAAAGAAAGTTACTGTGAAACTCGAACTGATAACTTAACCATAACAGATTTCTAAAAACCAAGATTACTGGGTCCCCTGCAGAGTTTTGAATTCAAATAGATTAAAAGTAGAAACTGAAATTTGCATGTGTTACATTCTCAAGCCACACCAGTGCTGCTTCTGGGAACCCACTTTTGGAACTACTGCTATAGACCAAAGATTGCAAAACTCTTTAAGGTCAAAGTCTCATTCTGTTTTCTCTAGGCAGCAGTTCAGTTTTTAAAATTATCCTTCGACATGTAAAAATTAGTGAATTTTACACATAAGTCTCTATTTCCACCTTTAAATGAAAAGAATATAGGAATTCAAATCTCTGTGTCTCAACAATTAGCTAGTATACCTCAGATTCCTCCCATTCACTTGGTTCATACTCTGTCTTAAACTGGGAGGAAAGACTGTACTTCTGTACGTGTGTGTGTGTGTGTGTGTGTGTGTACACACACACACACACAGTCTGGAGACTAAGGTGAGCCTGATCCAGGCCATGGTCTTTGCAATTACTTATTATGCCCTGGAAATCTGGACAATAGCTAGGGATAATAGAAGAAGAATTGATTGTCTTTGAGTGAAGTGCTGGAGAAGAGTACTGAATATACCACAGACTGCTAGGAGAACAAACAACTTTGTCCTTGACAGGGTGAGACCAGCCTGCTCCTTGGAGGCAAGGATTTTGAAGCTTCGTCTGACATCCTTTGGACATGTTGTAAGGTAGGACCAATCTTTGGAGACGGATGTCAAGCTTGAGTGGGTTGTGTGACAGTGCAGGAGAGGAATACCCTCAAAGAGATGGATTGATTCAGTGACTGGGGTAATGGGGGTAGGTGTGTCAGAGACAATAAGATTGGCACAAGATAGAGCACACTTTAGGGCTGTTGTACATAGGGTCGCTATGAGTTGCAGACTACTCAAAGGCACATAACTACAACTAACAATAACTATATATATACATATATATACGTATATAGATGTGTGTCATTGTGTATGTGTGTATACACACACACACACACACACACACACATACTTGGAAGCAAGCAGGAGTGACATCCACTTCCTAAACAACATGCCTCCGGAAATTCTATGAACTTTAATAAATGTTGATAGTTATAGAAAGGCTTCAGGCCTTTTGTTCATAGGGTCGCTATGAGTCGTTCTCAACCCAAAGGCAATCAACAACAGCAATTACTATATGTATGTGTGTGTGTGTGTGTGTGTGTGTGTGTGTGTGTGTGTGTGTGTATAAAATTGTTGTGTACCATCAAGTTGGAACTGACCCATAGCTGACCCTCCAGTGGGTTTTCAGAAGCAATTAATGGAATGAGAAGAGATTTCTCATCCTTTTTCCATTGAGCAGCTGGTGATTTAGAACTACATGCCTTAGGGATTGCAGCACAGCTTCTTACCACTAGGCCATCAAAGAAAAGCTCCCTATATAAAATAAACATTTACATACATACGTATGTAATATTTTCTCTCCATTAGAATTGTAACATTTCATATTATTTCATATCTATATGTATAAAATACACATACAAAACCTTTGCATTCTTTTAGAATACATATAAATTTTATATATAATTCATATTATGCATTCCATATATAATACATATATAATGTGTTTTATCTAACACCGTATTTAATGCATGTTTCTCTATTTTTTGTTCTTTTTTTTAAAAGGGAGCTCTGATGGCCTAGTGATAAGGAGCTATGCTGCCATCCCAAGGGTATTCAGTTTGAATGCACTAATCACTCCAGCAGAGAAAGAGAAGCAGTCTCTTACTATGCAATTTACATGAGTCAGTTCCAACTCGATGATACATAACAATAACATATATTTCTATTCATTGTATTGCTGAGAATGTTGCTGAAATTATTGCTGAATATCATAAAAAAAGTATTGAAACAGTACATTGACAGAAAATGACCAGAAGTTCAGGCTAAAATTAGAAGAGGCCATGGCACTAGGGATATCATTGCTCATGTCAGATGGCTATTGGGTGAAAGCAGAGAACACCAGAAAGTACTTATTTGTGTTTTATTTACTATGCAAAGACATTTAACTGTGTTGATCACAACATTCTATGACTAACATTGAGAATAATAAGAATCCCAGAAGATTTTATTATGTTTATATGAAATCTACACCTATACTAAGAAGGGGTCACATGTAGAAAGCAATAGAATATTGCATAGGTTAAAATCAAGAAAGTTGTGCATCAGGGCTATATCCTTTCTCCATACTTATTCAATCTGTTTGCTGAGCAAATCTTTAGAGAAGGTGGATTTTATGAAGGAGAGTGTGGCATCAGGATTTAAGGAAGATTCATCATAACTGCATTTGCAAGTGACACAACTTTGCTTGCTGAAAGCAAGGAAGACCTGAGATACTTGTTGCAGAGGATAAAGGACTGCTAGCTTTAATATGTATTACGTATCAACATAAGCAAACAAAATTCTTCACAACTGTGTTCAATATCCAACATACTAGCTGGAGAAAAGACTGAAACTGTCAACAATTTAATCTTGGTAAAATCAATACCTTCGGTACAAGCAGTCAATAGATCTGGAGATGCTGGATATGTTGTTGCTATTAAGTGCTGTCGAGTCTAGTACATCTCTTAAGGATCATGTGAACAACAAACTTGAAACCTTTCCTATCCTTTGCCATCCTCATCAATTCTGATACAATTGAACTCATTGCTGCAATCACCATGTGAATTTATGTCATTGAAGATCTTCCTTTCTTTCAATGAATTTCCACTTTTTCAACCATGATATCTCTTTCCAAGGAATAATCACTCCTAACAACATGTCCAAGTTATGTGATGAAGATTTGCCATTCTTGCCTCCAAGGAACATTCTGGTTGCACTTTTTCCAAGACATATCTTTTCATTCTTTTAGCAGCCCAAGGAATAGTCAGTGCTCTTCTCCAATACCACAACTCAAATAGCACTGGGAAAGACTACCATCAAGGATCTTTCTAAAGAGCAATGATGTCAGTTTCATGACACATGATGTGTCTCATGCAAGCCACGGGCTTTCCAATCACCTGTTATGCAACCAAAAGATGGATAATGATTAAGGATGACAGCAGAAGAATGGATGCATTGGAGTTGTGCTGTTGGGGAAGAATATTGAATATCCCAAGGCCTGCTGAAAGAACAAACAGATAAGAAAGTGTCTTAGAGAAAGTACAAACAGGGTGCTCCTTGGAGGCAAAGATAGTGAAGCTTTGTCTCACTTATTTTGCCCATATTGTTATATCTTAGAAAGGAACGTCATGCTTAGAAAGGTGGAGGATTCACAAAAGAGAGGAAAACTCTCAACGAGATGGATTGATAGTGTCTGCAACAATGAAATCAAATGTATCAGGGATGATAAGGATGGTACATGATAGGACAGGGCTCAGATCTATTGTTCATATGGATGCTATGGGTAATACTCAACTCAATAACACTTAACAACAGCAATATATCATAAATAAAATTGAGTATAATATACATTATTGTCTAGATTATATATATATATTGGTTAATATATATTAGGTATGTGTATAGCTAATACATTCTCTCAGTCTCTAATATGTTTGAATCCATTGCTACAGTCATTGTGTCAATCTATCTTATTGAGAATCTTGCCCTTTTTCTCTGATTCAACATGATGTATTTTTCAAAATCTCTCCTGAAAACATTCCCAAAATGTGTGAGACTGAGTTCAACATCGTTGCCTCTAAAGAGCACCCTGATTCTACTTCCTCCAAGATAGACTTGTTTATACTTTTGATAGTCCATTCAATACTCACATGATCTGGTCATTGAGGAAAAGTACCAGTTTATCACAATAAACATAAAAGGCTTCCCCTGTAGTCTAACACATTAAGAAAACTGTGATTAATCACCTTTTTTTTGTCTCTCTCTTTTTTTTTTAATTGGGAAAAACATATTGGGGGTACGAGGAGATAAGGGTTGGGGGCAGAAGGGTGAGGATGTACCAGGATGCAGCTACAGAGCTGCACAGCTTGGTTGGTGGGGGGAGCAGGTGAAGGAAATTATGAGGGTCCAGTGGGGACCAGATGCTACAGAGGAATGACAAGCATTTTCCAATGGTAATTAAACCAACTGTCTTATTGATTTGGGAATTGGATGCTGACTCTCTGGCGTCTTCATGCTGAACAGGGGTGTAGATGTAAAGGGGTGAAGAGTGGACGCTTTATCACCTTACTGGTGGTCTTGGGTTAAAGCTGCTTGTCTTTTGCTCTGTTAGAAGATATTTTCCTGTCATTTGCTCCCCTCTGGACTGCAAAGTGTTTTCCCAGGTGGGTCCAGTGGGGATGGCTGGTTGAACTCAGAGGCTCCATCCTCCTTTGCTTCCTTAGCTGTCAGTTGTATTTCCTTTTTGTCACTGGCACTGGGTTCAAGGTCAATTCTGGAGTAAAACTCAGTGTTAAGTTTACCTATAGGAAAGGGAACAAACCTAGAGAGAACAAACCTGTTAGTTACAAATAGAAGGGCTTTGAGGGTGATGCTTTCAGGTTTACTGGGGAGGAAGGTGGCAGAAGGTGGCCTAGGTAACATTCTCTGTATACCCTAGGCATTCTTATATTTTTTTTCTTCCCCACCCAGGGGTCAGATGGCACAATCTGGGGGCTGAGGAGCTTACCCTGAGGGTGGCAACGGCTCACCCCGAGCCGGGGGCCGAGGACAGCCCACCCTGGGCAGAGGGCTGTGATGGCTTGCCCCAAGCCAGGGGACGAGGGCAGCCCACCCCGGGCAGAGGGCCGGGATGGCTCGCCCCAACCCCGGGGCCGAGGGCAGCCCGTCCCAAGCAGGGCAACACCCCCCAGGAGCTGGCTGGTATACTCCCCCTACAATTGCCCCTACCCCAGTCTGGTCCCCTTGCCTGACTGAGGACTCTGTGGTCAGGGATAATGTTTCCAATTCCAGCACTGCCACTTTTACTCCCCCATAAGTGGTCATACTATATTTTGAAGTAGGTGTCACTGCCCTCCCCCTTTATATATGATAAAGGGAACCTGAGAATTGCGAACAGACTCCCCTCAGGTCTAACCATCTTTTGGCAGAAACATTCAACAGAACAAAATATGTGGTACATTTAGGATGTTGGTCCTCTTGTGCATGCTGCCACTGTTAAGGTCATCAGACTCACAGTGACTTTCAGCAATCCATTGTATAGGTAATCGTCTTCTTTGGCCTGTCCAAGGAAGCCCAAACCTGCAGATGGAGGGCATGCATCCCATCCCCCACCTCCTATGCAGGCGGCCAGCAGGGCGCGCACCCCCCCAGTGCGGGTGGCCGTTGGGGGCGTGCCCCCCACCCCACCACACAAACGCTCAGTGTGTGCAGGCCCCTCTTGTGCAGGCAGCTAGTGGGTGCCCACTTCCCCCACAGCCGCCATCCTGGCTCCAAGAATTCTCTCCAGAACAAGTCCACCTTGTGGCAGTGTGGTGGCTTCGCTGTACCAGTCTTGAAAAGGGCGGGTGCCCAACATCCATCCTGGTTGAGGGAATCCATTCATTCCGGCTGTGGAAGCCTCATGGAGCTGCAGCGGCTGGGCGGCGCGGGCTCTGCAGGAGGGGGTTGGGAGCCACGAGACTCACCCATTTCTCCTTGGGAATCCTTGAATTCCTGTTGTTGAGACTCGATCTTCACTGAGGGCCAGTCATCAACTGTTTAAGTGTTCAGTTATCAATAACCCAAAGTCTGTGGAAGGCCATAATGGCCCTGCTTTAAGTGGTTTGCTGCTCCCGCAGCTCACCACGCTGTCTCTGCCTCCACCGCCATCTTGCATCTCTGTCTAATCACCATTTCTAACTGTCCGCATTGTGTTATGAGCCAGACTGCTCGCTCTTGTAGTAGTCTTTTGTTTCAAACACCATTGTATCTACCTAAATTTTCTACAATAAAATACTTCTTAATAACCTAACTTTTCAAGAACAAATACTTTTTAACTGCCTTTAAACCTAGACATAGACCAAGAGACGGTTGACTGAACACTGTAGATTTAAAATCAGGAAAGGTGTGCACCAGGCTTGTATCCTTCTTCCATATGTGTTCAATCAGTATGTTGAGCAAATCATCCAAGAAACTGGACTGTATGAGAAGAATACAGCATCAGGATTGGAAGGAGACTCATCAACAGCCTGCAGTATGCAGGTGGCATCGTCTTGCTTCCAGAAAGTGAAGAGTGCTCGAAGCACTTACTGTAGAAGGTCAAAGATTACAGCCCTCATGTTGGATTATATCTCAACATCAAGAAAGAAAAATCTTCACCACTAGAGCAATTTCATTTTACTTGGATCTATAATTGACAGCTAAGATAAAAGCAGTGAAGAAATCAAAAGATGTTTTTGCATTTGGGGAAAATTGCTGTCAAGGAGCTCTCCAAACTTTTTAAGAGCAAGGTTATAAACTGAAAGACTAAGGTGTGTATAAGACAAGCCACAATTTTTTTTGGTTGCTTCATATGCATCTGAAGGTTGGATAGGGAATAAGGATTACAAGAAGAATTGATACCTTTGAGTTATAATGCTGAAGAGTACCAAACATCTTACAGGCTGCCAAGAGAGCAAACATTTCTTTCTTGAAGGAAGTATAACCAGGGTGCTCCTTAGAAGCAAGACTGTTGAAACTTCATCTCACATATTTTGGGCATGTTGTCAAGGGTGGCAAGTCCTTGGAAAAACACATGCTATGTGGAGTATCAAAGAAAAAGAGGAAGACCCTGAACAAGATAAGTTGTCATGCTGTTGTGTGCCATCAAGTCGCTTGTGACTCATAGCGACCCTATGTACAAGAGCCCAAAATGTCATTCTATCCTGTGCCAACATCGCCGTCTCAAACACAATCATTCCCACCACTCCACTCACAGAACTGATCCATCTCATCGAGGGTCTTCCTCCCCTGTACAGTCTCTCTACTCTCCCAAACATGATGTCCTTCTTCAAGGACCAGTCCTTTCTTGCAACATGCCCAAAATATGTCAGATGAAGCTTCATAATCATTAACTCCAAGTAGCATTCCAGCTTCACCCTCTCCAGGACAAAACTGTTTGTTCTCCTAGCAGTCCATGGTATACTCAACACTCTTCTCCAGCACAACTCAAAGGCATCAATTTTCTTTCTACCATCCCTATTCACTATCCAACTCTCCGATGCATAGCACGTAATTGCAATATAGCCTGGATCAGGTGCGCCTTATTCTCCAGCCTAATGTCCTTGCTCTTCAGTACTCTTGAAATGTCCCTCACAGCTGACTTTTCCAATGCAATTCATCTCCTGATTTCCTGGCTGCTGTTACCAAGAGTGTTGA
>NW_006400035.1:1361967-1374264 GCF_000299155.1 Elephantulus edwardii
CCAGCTTTTTTTTAAATAATTTTTTTATTTTATTATTTTTGTGTGCGTGTACCGTCAAATCAGATCTGACTGGTACAGGAGGAGATTGCCCCTCCTTCCCCAGCAGAGCATCTGGTGGATTCGAACCATGCACCTCTGGGATTGTAGTTGCAGCTTCTTGCCACTAAGCCACCAGAGCTCCCCCTGGATTCCAGCTTTTGCTGGGTCTGCGATGGGACTGCTGCGGGACCACTGCAGGGCAGGCAGGCAGGACTCCGGTTTTTAACACTTCTAAAATAATGTATTAGCAAAAGTTCTGATTCAAAATCCTACTGTTCGCATCACTCTGTGATGGCCAGTCTCTGTGGAACGTAAAGTACTCTCTGGTATCCTCTCTACGCAGGTTGCTATCCCTCTCGCTCTTCACACTGTGCTCTCCACCTCCACCATCTTCCGAGTCCCTCTTGCTCCCTGTTTTAATTAGAGGTCTCAATAGTGTAAGTAAGGATACTAAAAAATGTGGTATGAAGAATTCATACATTTAAAGAAGATTACATTTCTCAGTTGTTGTAACTCAAATTGTGTTCTAAGGACCAGAGGCAATAGCACTACCTGGAAAAAACAAAAACCAAGTGTGTTAAGTGTGTTGCAACAGTTGCAACTCATGGTGACCTTGTGAGTTACCTAGCAGAACTGGTCCGTAGTGATTTATTGACTCCACTTTTCTTTTACAGAAGTCTGTGATGGCATAGTTGTTAGAACACATGACTGCTGACCTCATGCTCAGCAATTCAAACTCAATAGCTGTTCTGTGGGAGAAAAAAAAAGTAGGGCTTCCATGGAGCTTTACTGCCTTGGAAACTCTGTGAGGTAGTCTTACTCTGACATATAGAGTCACTGAGCATTCGTGTGGCCTAGAAGAATGGTGCTGCCAATCTAACTTAAGGTAATTAAAATATATCAACTTTCCTGTGAGAGAAATATGAACCATGTCCATAGAGGTGACTGATAACTTCTGAAAATCTGCTGGAGATTCAGTTGTGAGTTGGTTCCAACTCAACAGAATATAGTAACTTTATGCTAAGTGAACTAACTCAGTTCCATAAGGACAAATACTGTATAAGACCATTATTGTAACAGGATAACTAGTAAAAAGTGTATGAGCATCTAAGAGGGGGAAAGTGGTAGCAGAGGGATGAGAATGGGCAGGGAGCATAATCATATGGTCACACAAATCATAGGGTGGAGGGAGGTATGGGTTAACAAAACTGAAAAGATTGACTGTGAAAAACAATGTATATCAACTTTATAAGTAAACCAGTATAAAAAAATTAAATTTAAAAAAATGACAAAAAAAAGAATGTAGTAACAAGGATTGGAATCAACTTGACGGCAACTGGCTCATCTTCACAGAAGTAGATTGTGAGGCTTTTATCTTAGGCTGCCCTTGGATAGGTTTGAAACTCCAACTTTTTAATTAATACCTACTGTTACAAAGCCAATTCTGACTCACAACAACTCATTGTGTTTGGGGGACTGTAACTTCAGAGGAGATGTAATATCTTTCTCCCATGGAGCAACAGATAGATTTGAACCACTGAACTTTTTTTTATGGTTTCATTAGTTTTGCGGGGTTTTTTTTAAATTTTATTCTGATATATTTACAAAATTTGAATACATTGTTTCTCACAAAAGAGCCTTCCCATTTCCTTCACCACATCCACTCATCAAGTTGTGCAACCCCATGATTAACACCCTACCCCCCTACCCATCCTCACCCCTCTATTTCCACCTCCTCATACTCATTCTACAATAATGGTTTTATAAAATATTTATCCTTGTGGGACTGAGTTAGTTTACTCAGCATAATGCTGTCCAGTGCCTCCCAAGTTAGGGAGTAATTTACAAAATGATTTTTCCTGCGTGCTGCATAGTATTCCATTATATGAATGTACCACAGGTTCTCAATCCCTATGTTTGTGGTTGGACATCCGGGCTGTTTCTATGTTCTTGAGATGGTGAATAATGCTGCTATGAACATTGGTATACAAGTTTCCACTTGAGCCTCAGTTCTTATTTTCTTAGGGTATATTCCAAGCAATGGACTTTGGGTTACCAATCTGCCACATTTTACATCCCACCACAGCGGCTCCTTGAGTAAACTGACTGTGGGTCCAGGGACTCCAGCACCTGGATTATTGTTGTTTCCATTGAGTCAGAAGCAACTCACACCTCACTGTCTAGAAGAATTTCAGAAACTATAAATTACATGGGAAGAGATCACCCATCTTTCTCCTGGGAAGCAGCTAGTAGGTTATAATCACCTGCCTTTGGGTTGGCATCACAACTACTTATCACTAGGCAATCAGAGCTTCCTCACTACCTGGGAATATCTTAAAAATGCATACTCACAAGCCCATTTTAGCCAAATCACAGTACAAGGAGATAATTTGTTTGACAAATAAGTGGGAGGAATTCTTCTCTAAGCCAAGTTTTAGATGGCTAAGACATGGACTGTCAAAAGAAATGGATATAATTGCTACTTTGATAAGAAGTAAGCTTTAGAAAAGTCCTTAGCTCTTTAAAAATAAATATAATAATATTTAATGAACCCACAAGTGATATGACTTCATCCTCATCTGTACGAAAAAGTACATAATAACTACTTCTTTTAAATGAAAGTGTATGTTATTAATCAGACTAATAAAGTTGGAAAATATTCACATATTTGTATGTGTTCTCTCATGTTTTTCCAACTCGATGAGCAATGCTTACATACATGGATTTTCACAGCCTTTGTAATAGCTTCAAAATCCAGACATTGGAAAATACCCATTTAAATAGTGATTAATTCATCCTTAAACTATAGGATTTATTTCTCTCCTGTCTAAAAATGCTATAGTAATTAAAGAAAGTGTACCCAAACAGATTTTGAATAATCATTTGTACCCAACTTCCAAGTCTATGTAGCCTGGCAACGGATCTCCTACTCTGGCAGCAGCTGCCTGGAAACTTGGTTTCTTAGTTACTTACTGCTCAACCTCCCTGTCTTGAAATCAGTTCCACTTATAACTGACCCTCCATTGAGTTTTTCAGGCTATAAATCAGAAAAGAACGAGATTGTCCATTCTTTTTCGTGTGGAAACGCTAATGGATTCAAACCTTTAGTGATGCACAATTTGTTACAGAGTACACCATCACAGCTCTTTACCGACTAGTGTTCTATAACACAAATACTACAAGTGGATGACTTTAAAGAAGAGAAATTTACTAGTTTACAATTTAGGAGGCTAAAAGTCCAAATTCAGGACATAGGCTCTAGAGGAGAGCTCTTGCATCAGCTCTGTAGAGAGCTCTTTGACTCTCCCTTTCTCTGCTTGGGTCCATAGGTGATCTATCTTTCCCAGTTTGGTCTTGCTTCTATTCATGTCTGTTTAAGATATATCTAAACTAAGTGCCTTATTAATCTGATAATGAAAATCTTATACCCAAATTTGTATGTATTCGATAGAGGGAAAGGGCACAATTCAGTTCATTATATTCAGTAACAATAACAAGGACCTCTCCTACATCATCAACATCCTTGACTTCTCAGTTCTTTATTAGCTCTCCATATGGATGTGACAAACATCCAAATTTGGGGGGGGGGTAATTTTTTTAGTATGTGTTTTTTCCCTTTTTATTTTATACTGTTTTACACAAAAAGTTCATATGTGTTGTTTTTCACACTGGATCTTTACTTTGTACTAGTTTACTTACTAAGTTCATAAAGTTTGTATACATTTTTTTACACACCAGATCTTTCCCCTTTCCTTTACCCACCCCTCACTCCACCTATCAAATTGTGTGACCCTATGATTAAGTCATCGTTGGATCTTCATTATCATTCTACCAAACATCCAAGTTTATGAACTTCTTGTCTGACTCTCTGATGGTGTAGCCTGACTTGGGAGACTGCTAAGCTTCTTTGATGATTTGACTCTGCCAGGGGCACCATGGGAGAGAGATGGATGATTTACAGCCTTGAAAAATCTATTGAAGGGTCAGCTCTGGTTTGATAGCAATGAAAGAAAAACTAGTTCTAGAGCTAGATTGATCACTTTTAGGGCTATTAACACTGGAACAGAATAATTTTGTGCATTGTAAGATATGCAGCATCCATGATCTCTATCAGATGCCAACAAAAAGTATCTCTTTTTTAAAAAATAAAGTAATTTAAATAATTAATTTCATTTATATTATATTTTTTTATTGTAATTGTTCACAGCTTTACTTTGCTTGGCTCCACAGTCAACACTCTTGGCACCAGCAGCCAGAAAATTAAAAGGTGCATTGCCATGGGAAAGTCTGCTGTTAGGGACCTCTCTAAAGTACTCAAGAGCAACGGTGTCTCTCTGAAGACTAAAGTGCGTCTGGTACAGGCCATGGTCTTTGCAATCACTTGTTATGCATCAGAGAGTTGGACAATGACCAAGGAGGATAGAAGGAGAATTGATGCCTTTGAGCTGTGGTACTGGAGAAGAATATTGAGAGTACCATAGACTGCTAGGAAAACACACAGATTCCTCCTGGAGAGGGTTAAACCTGGTGACTGCTTGGAGGCAAGGATTCTGAGGCTTCATTTAACATATTTTGGACATGTTGTGAGGAGAGACCGGTCCTTGGAGAAGGAAATCATGCTTGGGAGGGTGGAGGGACTGCGCAGGAGGGGAAGGTCCTCTATGAGGTGGATTGATCAGTGACTGGGTTAATCGGGATAGGAGTGTCAGAGACAGTGCGATTGGCACAGGACAGAGCAGAGTTTAGGGCTGTTGTACGTAGAGTCGCTATGAGTCACAAGCGACTCGACCGCACATAACAACAACAATATAATATCATATCATATATAATATAATATAATATAATATTAGTGTTTGTTGTGCAAGGTTTTCCCCTCTTTTCAATCATTTACTAATAACTTCCTTCATGAAAGCATGTAAGCCAGGTACTTCGTACCTCATACCCTAATTTAGATAGTCTTTTTAAACCCCCTTTTAGATTGCCAATTTCTGATTTGCCCATCCTTATCAAACCAGTGCTCTGAGGGAACAAGCATGACATTTTTGCTAAAGAATCCTCTATTGAACTTGACAACTTTGAGCATCTGCATCCGCAAGCAAAATCTAGTCCAGAGCAAGCATCATGTTGCAGCAATCGACCCAAGCCTGCAGGATGGATCATCCTCTCTTCATCTGGATGGGTTTTGGTCAACTCATCCTGGCCTTCTGTGTCCAGACTCAACTGGACATCAGCTGGAAGCTTCATAGACCACTCTTTTTCCTGAGACCAAGGTCTGCCAGTCTTCTCATTCAGCCCTAGCCCCCCATGGGCCCAGTCAACAAGCCAGGGCCCTCACAACACCATGCTCCTCAAGCCAACAAGGATTCCCTGCTCACCCACATTTCTGAGCATGCCAGGTGGATGGCGCTGAAAAAACACGGCCATGTCCAGTCTGTTTCTTCCTTTTTGAATTCTACTTCCACTCCTTTGGATCCAGCTGACTTCTACGAGTAAGGATACTCCAACCTCAGGACTTCGAAGTGGACTCTAAGTTCACTCTGCTTCAGAAGCCAAACAACATTTCCCAGTTTTGAAAAGTCTGTCTCTTTCTCTCTTTCTTTCCTTTGTTCCTGAAAGTATCTGTGCAGTTTTTAAATAAAATCTTTACTGGTTTACTTACAAAGTTTGTATACATTGTTTTTCACACCTGATCTCTCCCATTTCCTTTACTCAACTCTCCTCCACTCATCAAATTGCACAACTCTATGATTAATCACCCCACCCCATGCCCATCCTCAGCCCCTTACTCCTCCCCCACCCCTCACTCCTTGGATCCTCATACATATTCTATAATAATGGTCTTATACAGTATTTGTCCTTATGAGACTGAGTTAGTTCATTTAGCATAATGTTTTCTAAGTCCCTCCCAAATCAGGTTGTGATTTACAAAATCATTGCTCTTGGGTGCTGCTCTTGATATTTTGTTGTTGTTGTTACAAAGAGTCAGCTCTGATGCACAACAGAACAAATTTCTGCTAGCTCCTACACCAATCTCTCAGCCTCTTCTTGGTTTTAAACCCAGTGTTGCAGCCTGCATGTAAATCTATCTCATTGAGGATCCTCTATTTCACCTGCCCTCTACATTCCAAGTATGTTTTCTTTCTCCAGGGTTGCGCCCCTGGTAGCATGTTAAATGTCCCCTGAGATAAAAAAAGGGAAATTGCCTCTAGTTGAGAATACCAAACTGCAGAATGGAATATAAATTCTATGTCTGATGCTTGGGATCTCATGGAGTTTACTTGAGATCTGCACAGGACAGAGCCATATAAGAACTGAAGGCTTTGCTCACACACAGCAAAAATAATGGGTGACTTGGTGGTAGTTATGTGTCCTGGAATATAAAATGTTGTAGTCTTTTCTGAACTTGAAATATTCACACAAACCCAGCTAAATGATTCAAACATTCTTCACCATTTGTGTTCAATTAGGAGCAGTATGAAGACCCAAAGAGACATCGGTCTTATGTCAGAGACAAGTCACATTTGTCATACAAAAACCAGACCATTATTTATTCTCTTTTTAAAAAATTTTAAGTCTTTTCTCAAGCCAATTTTCAAACTACCTTTGAAAATTATATTCCAGAAAGATAAAAAAATACATTTTCATTTTGTTTCAAATTAGTGCAGTAAATAGCAGGCTCTCCTCTTTCAAGTGGAGGTTTTAGCTCCATTTGTTAGCTCTGCTTCTGATATTTCACCTGTCCTTTATTAACAGAATTTGACAGGAAATTTCTCAGAGAGATAATATGTCTCCACTAATAGGATGACTTGGGGAACATATTCTAAGGTTTCAAATGGACTGGAACAATAACTTACATCTTTAACATTTTTGTCAATTATCATCCCATTAATAGCATCCAATAGAGTTTTCTCCTCAAACCAAAAAGTCACATGAGAGTTTTGTGGCAAAGTAGACTTTTGTATTTTGCAAAAGAAGCAGGACCATTGTATCATTATCAATAGATAATGGTGCAAATTTAAAAGGCTTATGAGAAAGGTAATCTGATCTCAATAAAAAAACAATCTCCTGATATAAATCAGGACACTAGAAAGAGTCAAAAGAGTCAAAGCTGGATTTCTGGGTGCATCTCAGGATTTGAGAGTTTAAAGCCTTTTTCTCCACAAGGATGCCAGTTAGTATTAGAACATGTGTAAAGAGAAATCTGTTCCCTAAAATGTAAGCTCTTCTTATTGGCCTATTTGGACAGTGTCTTTCACTGGATAATTAGAAGTATTGCCAAAGATAGACATTTGTCTCATTAATAAGCAGAAATACTCTTTGTTCTTTTCAAGACATTGGAAGGAAAATTTTTTAAATAGCCAGAGACCGTTATTTACAAATCTCTTTACCTAATTAATAGCTTTTTACATTTACATTCCTAAAACCCCAGAATAAATTAGAGGGATGTTGTGATAGATACTCTGCGTAGTGTAAGATGCAACGTAGTCAGAAACTAACGGAAAGGCTAGTGGTTTTATTCCTGAATAAAGGTGTGGTCCTACTTAAATAACTTGATCACAGAAAATCTTACAGAGCTTAGTTCTTCTCTGGAAAAACTGAGGCCACTATGACTCAGTTGACTTGAGGACAGCTGGTATTGCAAAGGTTAACTCTGTGTATGTAACTCTACCTGGATTTTAAGGTGCAGTTCTTTGGTCAAATTTGAGTGTGGCTGTGGCTGTGAAGAACCAAAGAGCAGAAAATAAAGCATCGCAGAAAGAAGCCTCTGAAGAACCTGCATGATCGTTGCCTAAATTTCCAGTCTGGTGGCCTGCCCTAGATATTTTTGGACTGCCTAGTCCTCATGTGATGTGAGATGGTTCCTTACCCATGTTACCACATGCATACACACGCACACACATGCAAAAACTCTCTCCTGCTGGTTTTGTTTCTCTGGAGAATGCTGGCTGATACAGGATTCCTATATAGCTGTGTTACAGGGAACCAGCCTTGCAAGGGTAGATAAAAATTTTCCATCTACCAAATCACCTTTAATAATTACTAATGTAAGGGGCATGGTGTGAGGTAACAGTACAATTTATAGCAGAGAGATGAAACCTAGATAGAAAAGTATTTACCTTATAATGCTAATAATATAAAAGTCATTATGAGATTTGATTCTAATTAGACTGTTCACTTAGAATCAAGATAGAGTGCCCAGAATAGAGAGCTTCCTGGTGCTAGAACTTCATTCTTTGACTTGAAAGGTTACAAGCTTTTTCAAAGTAGGATGCTAAAATCTTTACTTTTAAAATAGTGCCATTTAAAAATAAATTTGAAGTTTATTATCTCCTCAATATATGTTAAATTATCCATAAGAAGAAGTTTATATTTTACACAATACATCTTAGGGAATTCTGGTAGCACAGTGATGAGACTGTGTGATTTACTACCTCTGAAAACCACTGGAGGATTAGTTCCAACTCAATGATACACAACAACAGAAAGGTACATACATACTAAGTAAATGTACTTTTTAAGGGTATGTATTAATAAGTAGTATATTTTCCTTTCTGTAAAACCCTTAAATGTGTGTTTTGATTAAAAAAAGTAAAAACCTTTTGCCAAATTTAAATAAGTAATTTAAATATAAAGTTTTTAAAGATAAATATGAAAGTAGACATTTTATTCAGTCTTAAAGCAGCTATTTTATTCAATTTTAAGTACAAATAATTGTTTCTTCAATTAAAAGCAAAACCAGAAAAAAGTCTGCTTCCCTCTAAAGATATTGTTCCATAAATCTAGAGCATAATGTCTAATCAAAAAAGGAAAATGCCTCAAAGAGAACAAAGAAAAACCTCAAGAAAATAAAATTGCCACAGTTCCTTCTCTGGACTCACTTTTTTAAAATATTTTTTTAATTTATTATTAATTTCAATGAAAATTTACTGAGACTTTGGGTTTCCATTTATTCATTGTTGCACTTCTTTCCAGTCCCGACCCTCCTCTCTAGTACACTACCTTCTTGAAAAAGTAAAAGCAAAATTCTTTCATTGTTTTACAAACCCTCGCCCAGGTCCACTCCACTCCACTATGCAGCCTTCGCTCAGGACTCCTGTCATGACAAAAATACTTAATCAGATATCCCTTTTAAACAGTTTTCTCCCTCATCTATTTCAATTCAGTATACATTATTGAACCTATCTTTCTCAGTCTCCCCCCCAACCCCGAGGTCAGTCCTGTTTTACAACAGTGGCACCATGCAGTATTTGTCCTTTTGTGGTTGAGATACTTCACTCAGCATAATGTCCTCCAGGGTCACCCATTTTGAATAATATTGCATGAGTTCCCTGTTTTGCAATGCAGCATAGTA
Source organism: Elephantulus edwardii (assembly GCF_000299155.1). Lineage (NCBI taxonomy): Eukaryota > Metazoa > Chordata > Mammalia > Macroscelidea > Macroscelididae > Elephantulus > Elephantulus edwardii. Next base: position 1,371,359 of record NW_006400035.1, read on the forward strand.
TTCCATTGTGTGAATATGACACAGCTTCTCTATCCATTCATTTGTTGATGGGTACTTAGGTTGTTTCCAACTCCTTGCTACTGTGAACAAAGCTGCAATAAACATGGGTGTTGGACTCACTCTTACATAAACGCTCATTCTAGAATTTCTTACACATATTTGACAAATAATTTTGACAATGTGAGTTATTTCCCTGTTATAAAAAGAATAAAAAATTATATAAGTAATAAAAAATCATCTTGGTGGTGGTACTCAAAGTGGATATTATAAATATATAAGTAATGATAAAGCAGCAGTCATAGAGAAAGAAGATAGAGCTTTTTGAAGCAATTTATGAACAACTATGGATAACACTCAGAAAATCCAATTTCATATTTTAGATCATCAAACTCAGAATGTTGGAAAAATCTCTAAAAAAATATCTACTGAAAATAAAATATAAAAAATTATAACTGCTTAATGAAAAAGATATCTTCCTTTATGTGGTTATTTTACTTCTCTGTAACACATATTATCCCTCAGTCTTTCTGATTAAAAAAGTGTTATGTTAGCTGCCAAAAAATAACATTTCATTTTGGAAACTTTTTTTAAATTAATTTTTTCTTATTTAGAAAATCCTCATGCATGTAAATGGGCTTGCCTATAATGTGTTGATATTTAAGGTGCTTACATAACCATATGGAAAAAGAGATGAAAATTCCTGTTTACATTTCTGGAACATTTTACATATTTTTTAAAGTTCAAATTTTTAATGTTAAAAAAAGTTCTTGTTTATAATGTACATAAATATGTTTCTCAGCGAAGTAATTTTAATACTTGTCTGTTTGCTTGAGTTGAGGTAAACCTTTGAAATCAGCTTCTGATGTAGTGGTGGAAGTATGGATACTGTCCAAGGTACTCAGAAAACCATCTTTTTTGTGGCTAACTAGTAGCTTCTCACTAGTTCTTTTGTCTGAGTTTGGTTATCTTTGTAGACTTGCAGATAAACAATAAACAAAATCTTGAGGAATTTCTCACCCTTTACACAGTTTCAACAACCACCTAGAGATCCTAATCTTTCCCTTGAGACAAATGTTGGTGTATATATTTCTAATTTTTTTTTCTGGATTTGTGTTCCTTTAGACAATACATATAAGGAGCACTGGTAACACAGTTGTTCAAGTCCTTGGCTGCTACTCAGAGTTGTTGTTGTTGCTGCTGTTGTTGTGTGCTGTCAAGTCAGAACCAACCCATAGCTGACCCTTCAGCAAGTTTTCAAAGGCAATTTTCAATCCTTGTCCTGTGGAGTCGCTGGTGGACCCAAATCACACACTTACGGGATTGCAGCACAGTCTCCTACCACCAGGTTATCTGAGCTCCCCAGTAGGCAGTCTGAATCCACAAGCTACTCCATAAGAAAAAGATGAAGCAATCAGCTTCTGTAAAACCACCCATCCTGGGCAGCCCTATACAACAGTTTTCCTGCCAACTTTGCTCAATGTGCAGCACTGAATCAAAATCATTCTCCAGCAGTGGGCATTATTTTGGTTTTGTTTTCCTTGAGACAGACAACATGTGAGCTTGAAGATATCCTGGGTCCTCACACCACTCTTTGTTGTCTTCCCCAGACTGCTTTGCTCATTTACATTCCCTGCCTTCCTGGCCCTGAAGGGGCTTTGACTCAGGCTACAACATGTTCTCTAATTAACCATTAGTGACAAAAGGTGCCAATTTCATCTAACATTGTAGTATTAGATCTTGCTGTTTGGAGAGGCCTTCAGATCTCCTTCAAATGGGATGGAAATGCAAGTTGTGAATTATTTTCCTCAGGTCAAATGTTCACCAGAGAAGCCCCCAAGCCATCCAATGATAACTCCAAATGCCATGTATAACTGGGCGGGAAAGGGCACACAATGGATATCCCTGGGAGTCTTCTCTGTTTTCTCTGCATCATTTGAAACCATAGCATGAAGCCACTGAGCTTGCTGAGTATACACTGTTTCAGGACATGGTCACAGCACTAATGAGCAAACACAGAGACTGTCATTTCATTTACTGAGAACGTCTGGCCCAGCATGGGACATAACCTAATGCAGTCATCTTAAGAATATTGCAGGAGAAAGTAGAACACAGAATTTAACATTGGAAATTAGAAGTTGATCCTACTTCTTAGACAAAATTGAGATTGACAAAATTGAGGTTTATCTACATAAACCCTTAAACAAAGATGTGGTTCTGAATTAAAATTAGGGAACTGGAGAAAAAAAAATGAAGTTGAGGATTTGGCACTGTTTAATTTCTTAAAGGAAACTCTATAAAAGAAAAGATAGGAAAAATATACAGAAAATCAGCTTGCTCTGTGCTCTTTCCAGCTGATTTTTTGAAAAGCCCCATTTGGAGCACACGTTTGCTTTAAAAAGTGGTTTCCACATAATTGATAATTTTTCAAAATTTCCAGGTTAAATTTGGCTTCCAAACCCCAAACCAACTAATTTTCCATGAGTTAGTGAATCAATAGTTTCTTGACAAACCATTCCAGAATTAGAATTTAATTCTTTTTTTATTATTAATTTCAATGAACATCTACAGAAATTTTGAATTTCCATTCATTCATTGTTGCATTTTTCTCCCTGCCCACCCCACCCCCACCCCCAGTTCGCTCTTCTCCTTAAAAAGCAAAAGAAAAACTCCTTCATTGGTATACAACCCCACCCCCGCATACCCCCATACCAACCCCGACTATACTCCACTCTGCAACCCTCATTCCGAATGCTTATGATAATCATAATTCCCTAAAATATATTACTTTTAAACTGTTCTCTCCCTCATTGGCTTCAATGCAGTAAACATAATTTATCCAGTTTTTCTCAGTCTTACCCCCACTCTGATGTCAGCCTCATTCTTCAACAGTGGCACGATATAGTATT
>NW_006400035.1:1374829-1389423 GCF_000299155.1 Elephantulus edwardii
CAGTTGGTGGTAGTGTAAAATGGTGCAACAACTGTGGAAAGCAGTGTGGCGTTTTCTCCAAAAGTTGCAAATAGAATTTAATTCTTAACGAAATGTTGACCTGGGATCATTTCTCCATAGTTGAGCTCGATCTGATCTGCTCATAAAGTAAATTACATAAAACCAGTCGCCAGCTAGTTAAACCATACAACTTTGTCAGACATGAAATATTTATGCAAAGAGATTATTTTTCTAAGGTAATATCTCTCTATGGTTTTTGACATGTGTTGCTATTATACCAATAATTGCTGTTATTATTGCTTGAGCTCATTTCAAAAGCAAGAAGCAACTTCAAGGAGCTCAGACTTTTACCTGGAAGGTTACATGTTTCAACTGCACAATGACCACAAAATAGTCTCATAGACTTTATTTAATAAAAGAGTTTCTTAAGGTTACAAGATACAAGATTAACACACACACACACACACACACACTCAATCCTATTTCTTTAGATTAAACAGGAAAAAAACGGACACGAAAATTAAAGTTTGTTATTGTTAATTGCTACTGATTGGATTCCAACACACATGTGCAAAAGAGAAGTGCTTCTTCGAGTTTTCAAGTCTGTGAAAAACAGGTGACCAGGTTTGTTTCAGGAGGTGTGTCTGGGTGAGTTTGAGCTACCAAATTTGAGCTATTCATTGAACACAAAGAAAAGACCAAGATGGATGACAAATGAGATTCTGAGTACTGTATTAGAAAGCTGAGAAGCCAAAGCAAAGGGAAGAAATTAAGGAGCTGAACAGAAGTTTTCAAAGGGCAGTGAGGGAAGACAAAGTAAAGTATTATAAAGAAATGTGCAAAGATAATGAGTCAGAAAATCAAAAGGGCTGAACTCACTCAGCATTTCTTAAGTTGAAGGAACTAAAGAACAAAGTCAAGCCTTAAGTTTCAATATTTCAGAATGCTTTGGGCAGAATATTAAATAATCCAGGAAGCATTATAAGACGATGGAAGGAGTATTACAGAGTCCCTGTACCAAAAGGAATTGACTGACACAGAAGAATTTCATGAAACAACATATGAACAAGAACCTGTGATGATGTAGGAAGAAGTTCAAGCTGTTCTGAAAGAATTGGTAAAAAACAAAGCCCCAGAAATTGATGGCATACCAACTGACATATTTCAACAAACAAATGCTGCCCTGGATATGTTCACCAAATTGTGCCAAGAAATCTGGAGGTCAACCACCTAGCCAACTGATTGGAAGAGATCCATATTTGCTCCCATTCCAAAGAAAGGTGACCCAAAAGAGTGTAGAAATTCTCGAACAATATCATCAATATCTTACATGCTACTATCTTGTTGTGTACTGTTGAGTTGCCATCCACCCATAACTGACCCTCCAGTGGGTTTTCAGAGGCAGTTAATCACATGGGAGGAGATCATCCATCCTTCTCCCACAGAGGAGCTGCTGGCCTCAAACCATTGGGATTGTAACACAGCTTCTTGTTATTAGGCCACCAGAATTGCCACTCTTGGAAACAGAAGTGGCATCCACTTCCTAAACAACATGCCTTTGGAAATTCTATGAATTTTGATAAATGATAGTAGTTATAGAAAGGCTTCAGGCCTTTTGTTCATAGGCTTGCTATGAGTCGTGCTCAACTCAATGGCAATCGACACAACTAGGATCATTAATATCACATACCAGCAAGATTCTGCTGAAATATCCAAAAACAACTGGAACAGGAAATCAACAGAGAACTGCCAGATGTACAGGCTGGGTTTAGAAGAGGCTGTGGTTCTAGAGATATTATAGCTAAGGTTAGATGGATCTTAGCTGAAAGCAGGGAAAACCAGAGGAATGTCTATCCGTATTTCATTAACCATGCAAAGACATTTGACTATGTGGATCACAACAAACTGTGGCTGACTCTGAGAAGACTGGGAATCCCAGGACACTTGATTGTGCCTATATGAAACCTATAGTTGGACCAGGAGACAGTCCTCAGAACAAAGCAAGGAAATACTGCATTGTTCAAAATCAGAAAGAGTGTATGCTAGGGATGTGTCCTATCTCCATACTTTTTCAATCTGTACGTAGAACAGATCATCCAGGAGGTTTGTCTCTAATGAAGAGAAAGTGACATCAGGATTGGAAGAAGATTCATTTACAATCTGTGATTGCTGAAACTGAGGAGAACCTGAAGTGTTTGCTGTAGAAGGTCAAAGACTGCAACCTTAAATATGAATTGAAGCTCGACATTAAGTTAACAAAGATTCTCACCACCTGGGTGATTGGCAGCATCATGACAGACTGTGAAGAGATTGAGATTGTTAACAGTCTCATTTTGTTTGGCTCCACAATCAACACTCTTGGTTCCATCAGCCAGAAAATTAAAAAAAAAAACAAAAAACAAATTTCACTGGGAAAGTCAGGGACCTCTCCAGAGTACTAAAGAGTAATGATGTCATTCTGGACACTACAGTGCACCTTCTCTGAGCCATCATCTTTGCAATTACTTGCTATGCGTCAGAAAGCTTGCCAGTGACTATGGATGAAAGAAGAATTCAAGCCTTTGATCTATGGTTCTGGAGAAGAGTATTGAATATACCATGGACTGCCTGGAGAACAAACAGGTTCGTACTAGAGAGGGTGAAATCAGGCTACTCTTTGGAAGCAAGGATTTTAAAACTCCATCTGACATACTTTGGGCATATTGAAAGGAGGGAATAGTCCTTGGAAAGTGACATCATGCTTGGGAAAGTGGAGGGACAGCACAAGAGAGGAAGACCCTCGACGAGATGGATTGAGTCAGTAACTAGGGTAATCTGTGTAGGTGTGTCAGAGACAATAAGGTTGGCACAGCATAGAGCAGGGTTCAGAGCTATTTATTATACATAGAGTCACTATGAGTCACAAACAATAACAACAACCATTTGAACTGTCCAGACACAATACCTCCAGAAGAAATTAAGTTTTTCACTGCACAGGAAAATTGGACAAATTATGTATACTGCATGGAAACCGATGAGGGAGAGAACAGTTTAAAAGTAATACATTTTAGGGCATTATGATTATCATAAGAGTTCGGAATGAAGGTTGCAGAGTGGAGTATACTCAGGGTGAGGGTGGGGATGTGTGTGGGGATTGTATACCAATAGAGGAGTTTTTCTTTTGCTTTCAAGAAGAGCAAACTGGCGGTGGGGGTGGGGTGGCTGGGGAGAAAAGTGCAACAATGAATGAATGGAAATCCACAATCTCTGTAAACGTTCACTGAAATTAATAAAAAAAATCAATTCAAGGTGGATTAGAGCATCATAAATTTCTAGGACCAAGCTTAGAAAACCTAACCTATGATATAAAGAGGCTGCTAAATACAGCCAGAAAGGGGCAATCTGGAGAGGCTAAAATTGATGTATGAAACTTTCTAAAGGTTAAATGTTGGTGCTCATCAAAAACATTTTCAAACAGGATGAAAAGAAAGCCTTCTGACTGGGAAGGAAAATTTGGCAACAGCATCTCAGTCTTATAAAAATAGTTTACAGAATACTCTTGGACCTCTAGTTGAAAAAGACTGATAACTCAAATACAAAATGGACAAAAGACAAAGAAAGATATTTCACAGAGGAATACATTGAGGTGACCAACAGACACATGAAAAATCACTCAAAATCACTGGCATTAACAGAGATGCAAACCAAAGCCACAATGAGATACCATCTCACCCCAGTAGTAGTGGCAGAGTTTTAGTAGGGCAAAGTTTAGTAGAGGATGTGGAGTGGTGGGAATTCTCATACACTGTTGGTGGAATTGTAAAATGGTGCAACTGCTTTGGAAGACAGTTTGGTGTTTTCTCAAAATGTTGAATGTAGTAACTCTGTATGATCCAGCTATTCCACCACCAGGAATATACCCCAAGAAAATTACAGCTGGTAAATAGTGCTGCTATGAACATTGGTGAACAAATGGAGATTTGTTCACAAGAACATAAAAACAGCCCCATGACCAACCACAACCAAATGGAGTGAGAAATTGTGGTGCATTCACACAATGGAATACTATGCAGCACTTAGGAGCTACGGTTTTTAAAAAATATTATGAAACACAAGAGAAGCTGGAGAGCATTATGCTGAGTGAACTAAGGACAAATACTGCTATTGTAAAAACAGAAGGATAACTAGTAAAACATGTATTAGAACTCAAGAGAGGGAGGCAGATGGGTAGGGGGGTGAAACCATAGTGTTGCATAAGGACAAATACTGCTATTGTAAAAACAGAAGGATAACTAGTAAAACATGTATTAGAACTCAAGAGAGGGAGGCAGATGGGTAGGGGGGTGAAACCATAGTGTTGCAGAGTTTGGTGAGTGGAGAGAGGAGGGAATAAATGGAAAGGTAAAAAAAAAAAGGCACTGTCATGATGGGCACGGTCCAATGATTATTAATTTTATAAAGCATAATGCATGAGAATGATTGTATGAAAAAATGTGAATGAAGAATAGTGTGAAACACAATGTATATAAACTATATAAGCATATCAATTTTTTAAAGTCAACACTTGTTTCAGAAGATTAAAGACGTCTTCAATTATGTATTACATCTAAACATCAAGAAAACAGAAATTCTCACCACTAGATGGACAGGCCACATTATGATAGATGAAGAAAAGACTGAAATCGTTAATGAATTTATCTGACTTGGATCCACAGTCAACACACTGGATACCAGCAGTTAGGAGATATATTGCATTGGGGAAGTCTACAGTCAGGGACCTCTCCTAACTACTGAGGAGAAATGATGTCAGTTTGAAGACTAAGATGCATCTAATTCAGGCTATGATCTTTTCAATCACTGTGCATCTGTGGCAGGACAATGTTTAAGTATGGCAGGATAAAAGAATTGATGACTTTGAGTTTTGATGTTGATGAGGAGTACTGAATTTGTTGTTAAGTGAGGCTATTTTTGAAAGAGGGATATCATGTCTGGAAAAGGAGAGGATTAGTGAAAGAAAGGAAGATCCTTAACCTGATGGATCAACACAGTAACTGTTGCAATGGACCCAAGTATGTCCGAGATAATGGAGATGGCCAAGGACAAGACAGAGTTTAGATTTATCGTTCATAGGGTCTCTATGATCATACTTGACTTGAGGGCGCCTAACAATAACATGCCAAAAATATGTGAGATGAAGCTTTTTTTTTTAGATGAACCAACCTGAACCCTTCCCTATCCTTTGTCAGTGTTACTATTTCTGAAACCTTCAAGACCATGATTGAAGTCACCATTCCAATCTATCTCATTGGGAGTCTTCCTGTCCCTCGTTGACCACCCTACCCCATCTTTCTAAGCATAATGTCCACTCCAATGAACAGCCTCACCTAGCCACACATCCAGAATGTGAAAGATGAAGATTTGCCATTTGTGCCTCCAAGGAGCACTCCAGCTACACCCTCTCCAAGCCATATATGTTTGTTTTCTTGGCAGTCCATAGGATATTCAATACTCTTATCAAGTCTAAGACATCAAGTCTTCTTCTGTCATCTTTACTCAATGTCTAGCTCTCCAGTGCATAGCAGGTGACTGAGATGACCATGACCTGAATTAGGTGTACTTAGCCTTCAAACTGACATCATTGCTCATCAGCTGAAGGGGTCCCTGATAGCAGACTTTTCCAGGGCACTATGTCTCCTGATTTTCTCATTGTTCATACTAAGGGTGTCAATTGTTGATTCAAGGAAGATGAAATCATTGATAGCTTATGCAATAACAATTACTATTATAAAAGTAAATGCCTACAATAGCTGGGATAAATATATTATAGTGGCAAAATATTAGACACAACATAAGTGTCTAATAACAGAAGGCTGACTAAATTAAGTGTGTGATATCCATATTGTTTACTCATTAAAATTGATGCCTCAAACCAAAATTTAAAAAAGGGGTGGGAAAAGAGAAAATGACCGGTACTGTAAAGTCTGACAATAAAATACAGCTAGAATATTTTAAATTGAACTTTAATGAGGAATTAAGAGAGGAGGCACATTTGTGCCTATGTTCACATGTGGGAATCCTCATTGAATTTCCAAGACTATAAATCTGATCAGGAGGAAACTGCCTCTTCTTTTTCTTTGATAAGAGTAGCTGGCGAGTTTTAACTGGTAGTCTTTCAGTTCACAGCTCAACACTAGTTTACCATGCCACCAGAGCTGTTGTCACTGAGTCAATTCTGATTCACAGCAAGACTCCACTAGGCTTCTAAGGCTATAAATCTTAATGGGAAAAGACCACACATCTTTTCCTAAAGATTAGCGTTGAATTATATAAATCACCAACTTTTCCACTAGTAGCTCAGCAGGTAGCACTATACCTATATATACAAGGGGTCCTTTATTTTGATAGCACCAACTTTTCCACTAGTAGCTCAGCAGGTAGCACTATACCTATATATACAAGGGGTCCTTTATTTTGATAGGTGCCTTCCAGTTCATTCTGACTCATAACGATTCTGTACACAACAGATTGAAATCTTGCCTGATTTGGTGTCATACTATCATCTCTGCCATGTTCCAGCCCATTGTTTCAATTACTGGGTCAGTCCATTAAGATGAGGGTCTTCCTTTCTTTCTATGAGAACTTCATAAAGTTCCTTTCTTTCTTTCTCTTTCAAAGCCACCTTCCCAGGACTTACTTTTCCTGACAAAATGCTCAAAGTATGTGAGACAAAGTATAGGCATCCTAGCCAGTGTGAAACACCCTGACTGCACTTTTCCAAGAGAGATTTGTTTGTCCTCTGACAATCTATGATATATTCAGTACTCTTCACTGAATCACTATTGAAAGGCACAAGTTCTTCTTATTCCTTATTCATTGTCCAACTTTCACACATAGAATAAGAAAATGAAAATATTATCATTTCGATTTGGCACTCTTTATCTTTAATATCAGGTTGTATACTTCCTTTTCCTTTCTCTTTTTTAGAGTGTCTTCCTATGTAAAAACTTTAGATTAAACTTATCTAGGGAGCTTTCATAACTTATGGTAAGGAATTGAACTGCTAACCCAAAGGCACATAGTTTGAATACACAGTCTGTGAAAGAAAAATGGGAAATCTCCTCCTGTGCAATTAATTGCCTATGAAAATTGACTGGAGAGTCAACTATACATCTATCTGGATTGACAGTAAAGAACAACAAAAACAACAACATGTCTGAGAATATCTTGTTGGGATTTAAAAAAAATTGAATTTGCACATCATCTTGAGGTCCTATTTTACATCTTTCATAAGTATTTTGTACCAACAGTGGTACCACACAGTATTTGTCCTTTTGTGACTGAGCTATTTCACTCAGCATAATGTCCTCCAGGGTCACCCATTTTTAATAATATTGCATGAGTTCCTTGTTTTTCAATGTAGCATAGTATTCTATTGTGTGAATATACCACAGCTTCTCTATTAATTCGTTTGTTGATGGGTACTTAGGTTGTTTCCAACTCCTTGCTATTGTGAATAAAGCCACAATAAACATAGGTGTGCATGTATCTGCTTGGATGTCAGTTATGGTAGCTTTAGGGTATATTCCCAGTAGTGGAATTGCTGGGTCAAATGGTATCTCTATTTGCAACTTTTTGAGAAAGCACCACACCGCTTTCCACAGTGGTTGCACGATTTTACACTCCCACCAACAGTGAGTAAGAATTCCAGTCTCTCCACAACCTCGCCAGCATTTGTTGCTTGCTATTCTGTTAAATTTTGCTAGTCTTACTGGGGTGAGATGATATCTCCTAGTTGTTTTAATTTGCATCTCTCTTAGAGCTAGGGATTTTAAACATTTCTTCACGTGCTTACTGGCCATGTGAATGTCTTCTTTGGTGAAGTGTCTATTCATATCCTGTGCCCATTTTCCAATTGGATAATTTACCTTTATCTTCTTGTGGTGCTCCAGTATTTTATAAATTCTAGACATAAGTCCCTTATCTGACATGTCATTACCAAATACTTTTTCCCAGTCTGTGGCTTCCTTTTTTACCCTGTTGGAGAAGTTTTTGGATGTGCATTGGGATTTGATTCTTAGAAGGTCCCATTCATCTATTTTATCTTCTCCTGCTTATAGATTTTTCAGGATACTTGGAAGATTGTTTATGTTGTGGATTAGGACTACTAAAGTCCAAGCTTTTCTTTAATAAAGTTTAGAGTCCTTGGTTTTAGTCCTAGGTCCATGATCCACCTTGAGTTGGTTTTTGTATATGGAGTGAGATGGGGATCTTGTTTAATTCTTCTGCAGATAGTTTTCCAATTTTGCCAACACCATTTGTTAAAAAGGCTGATGTTTCCCCACTTAACTGATTTCGTCTCCTTGTCAAAAATCAGTTGACCATAAATAGATGGGCTGATTTCTGGTTCTCAATTCTATTCCACTGAGTTGATTTTTATGTTCACTGTGAGGTCTCTATCCTGTTTCAGCTTTCTGCAGGTAGCTGTCCAGTTTTGCCAATACCCTTTGTTGAAGTGACTGTCATTTTCCCATTTAATAAGTTTTACTTCCTTGTCGAATATCAGTTGACCATAGATAGAGAGATGGGTCCATTTTTAGGATTTTTATTCTATTCCATTGGTCTATGTGCCTGCAATTTCACCAGTACCGTGCTGTTTTGGTAACTACCATTGTGTAAGAGATTTTGAGGTCAGCATAACTCTAACAGCATTACCACTTCATTTTTGTTTTTCAGAAGTGCTTTGCTTAATAAGAGTCTCTTGTCTCTCCAAATAAATTTGACAATTACCCTTTTGATCTCCTTAAAAATTAATTTGTTATCTGTATAGGGATTGCATTCAACATGTAAATTGCTTTTGGTAGTATTTTCATCTTCACAATATTGAGTCTTCCTATCCACAAACAGGGAACATTTTTCTATTTATTTCAGTATTTTATTGTGTCTCACAGAAGTGTTCCGTAGTTTTCTTTGTATAGCTCTTTTGTGTTTCTAGTTAGGTTCACCCCCAAGTATCTTATCTTTTGGTTCACCATTATAAACGGTATTGCTTTCTTAATTTTCCTCTCTGTTTTCTTTGTTGTTGTAAAGGAATCCCACTGATTTTTTTTTATATTGTTCTTCTATCCTGCAACCCTACTAAACTGGTCTACTTAGCTCTAACAGTGTTTTGTTGCGCACTTAAGGTTTTCTGTGCACACTGTCATATCACATACGTATAGTAACGGCCTTAGCTGTATCTCAGAGGTTTTGGTATGTTGTATATTCATTATTATTTGTTTTGAGGAACTTTTCATTTCAATTTTTATTTTTCATGTAATCCAATCATGTTCTAGCATGGTGCTATTTAGCTTCCACATTGGTGGTTTTATAAGCTTTATCCTTTTGTGGTTAATTTCTAGTTTTATGGCATTGCAGTCTGAGAAGTTATTTTGTATAACTGCAATGTTTTTTTAATTTTTTTGAAGCTTACATTGTGCCCTAATATGTGATCAATTCTGGAAAATGTGCCATGTGCACCTGAGAAGAAAATAATATATTCACAAGGTCGAGTTGGGTAAAAATGTATAACTTAGTTCTTCTGCATCTTTGTTAAATTTCCTTTGAATTGACCTATCCTTTAGTGATAGTGTTGTGTTAAAGTCTCTTACCACTATTATTGTTGTGCTATTTCTTTCTTCAGTTCTGTTTACAGTTCTTTTATGTATTTAGCAGGTATATAATTTAGTACACAGACATTGATGAATGTTATGTCTTCTTGATCTTCTCTGATTATAATAATTATATAGTGTCTCTCCTTATCTTTCATGGTAATTTTCATTCTAAAGTCTATTTTATCAGAGTTTAGTATTGTCACTCCTGCTTTTTTGTGGATATCATTTGTCTGAATATTTTTCCAGCCTTTGATTTTACATAATTCTCTTCATTTCTTCAATATGTCTCTTGTAGAAAACATACTGATGAGCTTGGTTTTTTAATCGATTTTCCTACTTTTTTTCCTTGATTGGTGCATTAAGGCCATTCACATTAAGTGTGATTATTGACAGGCCAAGTTTTATCATTGCCATTTTGCTGTTTCTTTTTGTTGTTCTATCCTGTTACTATGGTCATCCACTTTCCTTTGGTGTCTCTGTGTGAAAGATTTCCCTTAAAAGTTCTTGTAGATTTAATCTTGTTTTCACAAATTCCTTAAGTTCCTTCTTTTCTACAAAGGATGTGATTTCTCCTTCTTATTTGGTGGAGAACTTTGTTGGGTACAGGATCCTCAATAGACAATTGTATTCTTTCAACTTTCTGTATATGTCATCCCATTGTCTTCTTACTCACATTGTTTCTGCTGAAAAAATCAGAACTTAAACTAATTGATTTTTCTTTGTAGGTGACCGTTTTTCTCATGCTGCTTTCAACATTCTATCTTTATCTTTTATTTTGGAGAATTTGACTATGATGTGTCATTATTTTATTTTTTTTTTTTCGGGGGAGGGAGGGTTGGAGTGTTCTAGTGTATTTGATGTTATCTAAGCTTCCAGAATGTGAATTTCCTCATTCTTCATAATAACTGGAAAGTTTTCTTCTAGTACTTCTTCCACAATTTTGTCAGTGATTTACCTATCCCTCTCATATTCTGGAATTCCAATCATATGTATGTTATTTCTTTTGATGTCATCCCACATGATTCTAATGTTTTCTGCATTTTTTATGTCTCATCTCAGATTTTTCTTCTAGTATGTTTCCATTGAGGTTCTTGTCTTGTAGCTTACTGACTGTTCTAGCTCCTCTATTCTACTTTTTTATTATTCAAGTATGTTGGGCACTTCTAACATTTAGAAATTAATAGTCCGGATTGTATTTTCATGCATTTCCATTATTTCCAGTACTGTGTTGGCTGCACCCTCTCTATCTTGTGATGATATTTTAAGTTCTCGTACCTCTTTACCTATTGTTTCAATTTTGTCTTCCATCTTTTGCATTTTCTTCCATAGTTGTACAAGTTACTCCTTATCAGTACATTTCTTCTGGCTCTGTGTTTCTGGAGTGTTTACTTTCTTAGTGATTTCCATTGTTTCTTCCATAATTTACATCTTCTTCTCTGGCTGGTCAAATAACTCCTTGTCAATATGTTTCTTCTGTTTCTCTCCGTCTAGGTTATTCCCTTTATTTGTGACTTCCATTGTTCGTTCCATCATTTGCACTTTCATTCATAGCTGTTTGAATGTCACCATATCAACATATATCATCTGCCTTCTTGACTCTAAAGTATTCATGAGGTCTGTAATATTCTCTGCCTTTTTTTATGAGAAGGTTTAATTTTATTTTTTCCCACAATGTTTGAAACTATTGGTTTCTTTCTTAACATTATGTGACGTTTTTCTTGGTAAGTGTTAGGCCATTTCTAGCATGTTTGTGTAAGTTGGTGGTGGTTCTTGTCTTCATGATGTTATTGATTAGTTACCAAGTTAAAATGTTCAATCTATGTGTGGGCCACTCACTCTACTGAATGTCCTTTCTGGGAAAATGTGTCTTTCCTAAAGTTCTTTAAGTTCTCTCTGCTCTGCACTGATGTCCTGCAGGAATCTTGACTTAATGTAGTCCCCTCATCAACTATATTGTCCTCCTTCACGTATGAAGTGGCTCAGTGGTGTGAGACCAAGTGCTGTATTTGAGCAGTTTCTCATGCATTTTCCCCCCTGAAGCTTAGTGTCTTCCCCTATCTCTGGAGTGACACAAGATCAGTGGTCAGGGTTACCAGCTCAAGAAGCTTGTGTGCCATGGGGTCTCAAGTCAACCCTCCCCCGACAGAGAGTTAAGAAAGTCTTTTCCCTGCTTACAGCTCTGTGTCCCAAAATTTTTTGTCCTGTTTGGCCCCTGGGATGGCCCCGCAGCCCCAGAGGCAAGTATCCTCAAATGGAGGTACCTGTATTCCAGGGAAACCTCAATCCCATCTCCCCAAAAGCAATGGAAAGTGCTCACTCTAGGCACAGATCCTCACCTCTCTGACATTTTCTTCTTCAGCTTAATGTCTTTCCTTGTCTCAGGAATCAAATGCTGACTTTTGAAACAAATTCTCATCACTTTCAGCAAGAAATGTCACATTGTCTGCATAAAGCATTTCCTAATGCCACAGTTTTCTTCATAGAGTCCAGTTTCTCAAATCATCTGTGCAACATACGGGTGAAAAAGATGTGGAGAGAAGATACATTCCTGAGGGCACACCTTTCCTAATTAGAAACCATGTCATATCCCCTTGTTCTGTTCACACAACAGCTTCTTGATCTAGATACAGGCTTTTCATGAGCACAATTAAGTGTTATGAGATTACCATTCTTCTCAATGTTAGCCATAATTTGTTATGATAGACACACAGTCAAATACCTTTACATAGTCAATAAAACATAAATAGATATTTTTCTGATATTATCTACATTGAGCCAAAATCCGTCTAACGTTAGCAATGATATCCCTCGTGCCATGATCTCTCCTAAATGCAACCTACACTTCTGGTATTTCTCTATCAGTGTATTTTTCTAGCTATTTTTGGATGATTTTCAGCTATAATTTGCTTGCATATGGTATTTATTTTATTGTTCGATAATTTACACATTCTATTGGATCACTTTTCTTGGGAATGAGAACAAAATATTAATCTCTTCCAATCAGTGAGCCAGATAGCCATCTTCCAAATTTTCTAACACAGACTGGTGAACAGATCCAGGGCTTCATCTGTTCGCTGAAACATGTCAGTTGGTTTTTTCCAGGTTTTCATTGCAACTCGAACTTCTTCCTTTATTATGATTGGCTCTGGATCATATGGTGCTGATGGTTGCTATTATTATGTGCCATGAGTCACCTCCGACTCATAACACCCCTAGTAGAGTAATTCTGAAGCCTGTCCTATCCTGAGCCAGTCTCAGTGAATCCAACACACCTACGCCCATTACACCAATTACTGTGCCGATCCATCTCACTAGGGTCTTCCTTACCTGCACTGTCCCTCCACCCTTCCCTTCTGGCCACACACCCAAAGTATATAAGGTAGAGTTTCAAAATTCTTGCCTCCAAGGAGACATTTGGTTTCACCTTCTCCAAGACAGATTTGTCTGATCTCTTGGCAATCAGTGGTATGTTCAATGCTCTTCTCCAGGATCACAACTCACAGGCATTGATTCTTCTTCTAACATCCTTAGTCATTGTCCAGCTCTCTGAAGCATAGCAAGTAATTGTGAACATTATGGCCTGGATCAGGTGCACCTTAGTCTCTAGACTGATATTGTTGCTCCTCAGTACTCTGGTGAGGTTCCTGACAGTAGATTTTCCCAGTGCAATTTTTCTTTTGATTTCCTGACTCCTGGTACCAAGAGATTATGTAGCTGAGCAAGATGAAATTGTTAACATCAATTCCTTCTCCATCTATTACTGCACTGTCAATTAGCCCAGTGGTATATTCTTGATGTTGAATTTCAATACATATTTGAAGACTACAGTCTTTGGCTTTCTGCAGCAAGTGCTTCAGGTACTCCACAGTTTCAGAGACCAAGATTATGTTATCTGCATAATGTAGATTGTTGATGAGGTTTCTCCGATCATCATGCCACATTCCTCCTCATAAATCCCAGCCTCCCAAATGATCTGTTTCACATATAGACTAAATGGTATGGAGACATGATGTATGCCTGAAGAATTCCTTTTCTGATTTTGAACCCTGCAGTGTTTCCTTGCTCTGTTCTAAGTACTGTTTCCTGGTCATATTATAGGTTTCACATGAGCACAGTCAAGTGTTCTGCATTCCCATTCTCCTCAAGGTTAGCCACAATTTGTTCTGATCCACACAGTCGAATACTTCTGAAATATTTCAATATTGGCCAATTCTTTTTGGTACAGCGGCACTGTGTAGTCTTTATATCTTCCTCTAATGATTTCTGAATCATTCAAGATATCTTCTCTCCTTCCGTCCTCCCTATTCAATCAGTTGTGCATATCATCTACTGGTTTTCTTCATTGTAATACACAAGGTTCTTTGATTGTCATTCTTTTCAAATTGATCTTCCCTTCCCCTAAACCATTACAATGCACATTGTCTATACATTCTAATTCTTACTCTCCTTCTTCACACCTATAGCAATCTTATTTTTATAAGAGTCTTGTAAAGTTTTTTTCCCATTCTGAGTGAGTTATTTCTCTCCACATAATGTCCTCTAGATTCATTCATGTTGTGCAATATCTCAAAAGTTCCAAAACACTCTTTACTGCTGTGCAGTACTACATGGTAAGAATATACCACAATTTCTCTACACATTTCTCTGTTGATTGGCACTAGGACTGTTTCCATTACTACTATTGTGAATTATGCTGCAATAAACACAGGTATATCTGTTCATGTCGCAGCCCTGATTTCTTAAGATATATTCTCAGTAACAGAATAGCAGGATCTAACTGGAAGAGATTGAGATTTGTTCCTACCCCAAAGAAAGGTAACCCAACAGAATGTGGAAACTACAGAAAAATCTCACTGATTTCACATGCAAGCAAGATTTCACTGAAGATTATCCAAAAACGACTGGAACAGCACATCAGCAGAGACCTACCAGAAGTCCAGGCTGGGTTTAGAAGGGGTCGTGGTA
>NW_006400035.1:1390495-1392069 GCF_000299155.1 Elephantulus edwardii
ATTGATTCAGTGACTAGGATAATTGGGATCAGAGTGTCAGAGACAGTGCGATTGGCACAGGACAAAGCGGAGTTTACGGCTGTTGTACATAGGGTCGCTATGAATCGCAAGCGACTTGACGGCACATAACAACAACAACAAGGAGATTATGACTTTCGAGTTTTGAAGGAAATGTCAGACTGCCTTCCTTAGTGTTTTTTACCATTTTACACGCTTAGTGTACCATTTTACACGCTGACCAGCAGTGACTGAGAGTTCCAATTTCTCCACATCCTCACAAACCTTTGTTGTTTAGTGTCCTATTAAAATTTACTATTGTTGCTGGGCTAAGATACTAC
Source organism: Elephantulus edwardii (assembly GCF_000299155.1). Lineage (NCBI taxonomy): Eukaryota > Metazoa > Chordata > Mammalia > Macroscelidea > Macroscelididae > Elephantulus > Elephantulus edwardii. The sequence goes on from NW_006400035.1 coordinate 1,390,834, forward strand.
CTTATTGTTATTTTTATTTACTTTTCTCTAATAAAAATATCATATTACTAGATCCAGCTGAAGCCTGCACAGATGTTGTGAAATGTGCTTCGGCCAGGGTGTTGAGTGTTCCAACTGAGACTCAAGTCTGGCATGCTGCAGCAATGTCCCAGGTGTGGATATTATAGTAATGTGGAAGTCTTTGCAGAATCTTTGATATTGGTGCTTCACACAAAAGAAAATAATAGAAGTCCTTCCTCCCTGTGGCCTTCAGGCCCAAAGGGTATTTATGGAAAAGGGCCAATTTCCAGGCTGAAGAAGCTTTAAATAAGCTTCTTTAAATAGCTCATTGCTGGCCCTAGCCACCAATGAGCTATTTATCAGTAAAGACCACCAAGATGCATTAATGATAATTGGTGACTGGAATACAAATGTTGGGAACAAAGAAGAAAGAAGAAAGAATAGTAGTTGGAAAATATGGACTTGGTGACAGAAATTATGCTGGCAATACAATGATCTAATTTTGTGTGTTTAATGGTTTATTCATCACAATTATCTTTTTTAAAAAAAACACAAGTGGCACCTTTACACATGGACTGAAGGACTACATAACAATCAGACTGCTACTAGAGGAAAACTTTCCAGGCATAATGAAGAATGACAGAATATATATTCAAGAAGCTGAGCGAATGCCATATAGGATAGACCCTAAATGAAAAACACCAAGGCATATCATTGTCAAATTTGCTAGAGCCAAAGATAAGGAGAAAATACTAAAAGCAATGAGAGAGAAACAAAGAGTAAACTATAAGGGAGAACAAATAAGAATAAGCGCTGATTTCTCAGCAGAAACCATGAGAGCAAGAAGACAGTGGAATGGCATCTATCGAACACTTAAAGAAGACAACTTTCAACCAAGAATACTGTTCCCAGCAAAACTATCAATCACGCATGAAAGAGAGATCAAAATATTCCCAGAAAGACAGAACCTAAAGGAGTTCATAAAAACAAGACCAGCCTTACAGGAAACACTGAGAAACGTCCTTAAAACAGAGATGCCACAGAAAACAGGATGGAGCAAAGTAACTAGCAACAACACCAAAAATAATTTAACAGAATGACAGCAATAAAACCCTACCTTTCAATAATTTCACTGAACGTGAATGGTTTAAATGCACCAGTGAAGAGAAAACGAGTAGCAGATTGGATAAAAAAACAAAACCCATCAATATGTTGCCTACAAGAGACACATCTGAA
>NW_006400035.1:1398371-1412654 GCF_000299155.1 Elephantulus edwardii
CAACAATGAATGAATGGAATTCCAAAATCTCTGTGGATGTTCACTGAAATGAAAAATAAACAAACTAAATTAAATAAAATTAAAAATAAGAATCAGATTGCATATATCTGTGGAAGGAACCATTGGAAAGGCTCAACATCAGAAGTCAAAACCAGGCCAGGAGTGGCTTATGAAATAGACCATCAGTTTCTCATGCGCGCGTTTAAACTGAGGCCAAAGAAAATTAAAAGAAGTCCAAGAACCAAAAGATGGTCTGGAGTTCGTCTCACCTGAATTTATTCTCTACTGATTGTACATTTTTTGCTTTATTTTAGAGTCTATTCATGCTATAAGCTTGTTGTTGTTAAGTGTCGAGTCATAGATGACTCATAGTGATCCTATGAATGAAAAACCTGAACACTTGTATAACTTTCATCATTTCTCCACATTCACAGAGTTCCTGGAGGCAAGCTATTTCAGAAGTGGATGCCACTCCTGCTTCCAAGCCTGTTTTAATCTAGGAGCTCCACCAAACACTGTTCACCATGGATAACCATTATCACATTTGACACATAGGTGTCACAGTATTTATAGCGTGACATCAACCACAAGTTACCTCTCTACAGAAAATTGACAATCTAGTGCTATACCACATAGAAGAATGTAGAGCTTCTAAATTTGTTTCTTTTTTAATCTCTGATGAACTTGGTAGGTTTTTATTTAATTTCCAAGTCCCTGATACACTTTGATCCTTTTTTTGTGTGTATGACGTGAAATGTAGATCTTGTTTCTGTTGCCTTTAGGTGCATGTCCAGTTTTGTCAGCACCATTTGTTAATGAGGTTGTCATTTTTCCACTTACTGGATTTTATTTCCTTGTCAAAATGATTGTAAGCAGGTAAGTTGATTTCTGGATTTTAAGCTCTACTGTATTGGCCTCCATATGTGTTACTATACCAGTACTATGCTGTTTTTATTGGTTGGCAGAAACCAAAGCCTCGGAAATTGATGGAATACCAGTTGACATAATTCAGCAAACAGGTGCTGGCCTGGACATGTCCCAATAAATCTGGAAGACAACTACCTGGCCAAAAAACTGGAAGAAATCCATATTTATTCACATTTTTTTAAAAAATAGATGATTCAACAGAACATGGGAATTATCAAATAATATCACTAACACCACACACAAATAAAATCTTAATGAAGATTATCCAAAAATGACCGTTACAGTACATCAGCAGAGAACTACCAGAAATACAAGCTGGGTTTAGAAGAGGTTGTAACAGTAGGGAAATCATTGCCAATGTCAGATGGATCTTGCCTGAGTCCAGAGAATACCAGATGATTACCTATCTGTGTTCCATTAACTGTGCAAAAGTATTTGAATGTGTGGATCACAACAAATTGTAGATAACTTTGAGAAGAATGTGAATCCAAGAACATTCAATTGTGCTCATGTGAAACCTATACTTAGACCAAGAAGTTGTCATTATAACAGAGGAAGGAAACAATATTTAGTTCAATCTCAGGAAAGGAGTGCATCAGGGATGAATCTTGTCTCCAATCTTTTCAATCTGTATGCATAACATCATTTGAGAGACTGGACTTTATAAGGAATAATGTGAAATCAAGATTGGAGGAAGACTCATCAACAGCCTGTGATGTGCAGATGATACACGTTGGCTTACTGAACCTCAGGCATTTGCTGTAGAGGTCAATGACTATAGTCTTCAATATGGATTGAAACTCAACATTTAAAAAAAAAAAGGAGTCTCACCCCTGGGCCAATTGGCAGCACCATGATAGATAGAAAAGAGATTGAGGTTCTTAACCATTTCAGCTTGCTTGGCCCCACAATCAACATTATTGGCAACAACAGTCAGAAATTAAAAAGACAAATTCCTTTGGGAAAGTCAGTTGTTGGGGACCTCTATAAAGTGCTAAAGAACAATGTCAGTCTAGAGAATAAAGTGATCCTGATGCAGGCCATGATGTTTGTAATTACTTGCTATGCATCAGAAAGCTGAACAATGATTAAGGATGAATTACAGAAGAAGGATCAATGTCTTTGATTTGATGTACTGGAGAAGAGTATGGAACTGCCAAGAGTATGGAACCATGGCCTGCCAAGAGAACAAATAGGTCTGTCTAAGAGAGGGTGAAACTAATTTTCTCTAGGAAGCAAGGATTTTGAAGCTCCATTTCACATACTTTATGCATGTGGCCTGGAGGGACAAGTCCTTGAAGAAAAGCATCATACTTGGAAGGGCGGAAGAACAGCACAGAAGAGTAAGACCTGAGATGAGATGGATTGACACAGTAACTGGGGTAATGGGTGCAGTTGTATTGGACACAGTAGTACTGCCTCAGGGTAGTGTTTGGTTCAGAGCTGTTATACAATAGAATCAGTATGAGTCAATGGCATATAACAACAACAATGTAGTAGGTTTAAAGATCACAGACTATGCTGTCTCCTACTTTGTTTTCTTCTTCAATTAGAACTTTGCTTATTCTGGATCTCTTTCCTTTCCAAATATATCTTGAATATTTTTTTGTCTTCCTAAATATACCATCAGTATCTATATTGGGATTGTGTTGAACCTGTAGATTGCTTTGAGTTGGATTGTCATTTCACAATATTAAGTCTTCCTATTCATGAACAGGAAAAATTGAATCACTTTAACAGTACCACTAACATTCAAATACATGCACCAAAATCCAGCGACAAAGAGGAGGAAATAGATGATTTCTACCAACGTTTGCAGTCAGAAATCAATTGAACATGCAACCAGGATGCACTAATAATAATGGATGACTGGAATGCAAAAGTTGGGAAAGGAAAAGAAAGATCAGTAGTTGTAAAACATGGGCTTGGCGATAGAAACAAGGCTTGAGATAAAGTGATAGAATTTTGTAAAGTCAATGATTCATTCATAGCAAATATATATATATATATTCAAAATAAAATTTTATTTTCATTGTGATTTTATTATTATTATTATTATTAATTTCAATGAACATTTACAGAGATTGTGTATTTCCATTCATTCATTGTTGCACTTTTCTACCCACCCCCAGTTCGCTCTTCTTTAAAAGCAAAAGAAAAACTCCTTCATTGTTATACAATGCCCCCCGCACCCTCCCACCCTCTGCAACCCTCATTCCAAACTCTTATGATAATCATAATGCCTTTAGATACATTCTTTTTAAGCTGTTCTTTTCCTCATGCTGAGTGAAATATCTCAGTCACAAAAGGACAAATCCTGCATGGCACCACTGTAGAATGAGGCTGACATCAGAGTGGGGGTATGTCTGAGAAAAACTGAGCAAATATATTTTTTTAAATGAAATTTTCATTTTATACTGGTTTACTTACAATGTTCGTATGCATTGTTTTTCACACTGTATCTGTAATTCTCCCATTTCCTTCACCTATTCCTCCCTCTACCCATCAAATTGTGTGACCCCATGATTACACTCCTGCTCACCCTCATCTCTCTGCTCCCACTTCCCCCTTTGGATCCTCATGTGTTTTACTAGTTATCTATTTCTATAATAATGGTTTTATACAGTATTTTTCCTCATAGGACTGAGTTAGTATATTTATGCATAGTTCTCTCCAGTCCCTCCCTCGTTAGGTAGTGATTTCAAAATCATTGCTCCTGCATGCTGCATAGTATTCCATCATGTGGAAGTATCACAACTCATTCGATTATAGTTGGATATATGGTGGGTAATACTGCTATGAACTTGGTGTACCAATCTCCATTTGTGTCTCAGTTCTAATTTTCTTGGGGAATATTCCAAGCAGTGGAATAGATGGGAATTTTAGAATTTCTATGTTCAACTTTTTCAGATAACGTCAAACTGCCAGAATGGTTAAACCATTTTACAATGCCACCAATGGTGTATAAGAGTTCCTATCTCACCACATCATCTCCAAAATTTAGTACTTGGTGTCCTGTTAAATTGCAAATACTTTTTATAAGGCAACTATATACACTAATCTCACCTGATAGTCTGCACAGGAATCAGATTGAGTATATCTGTGGAAAGAATCACTGAAGAAGATCAGTATCAGCTGTGAAAACTAGGTCAGGTGCTGATTGTGGACCAGATTGAAGCTAAAGAAAATTCAATCAAATCCACAATAACTAAAATTTTATCTTGGGTCTATCCCTTCTCAATTGAAAAGTATCTCAGGAACAGATTTGAGGTCTTGCTCACTAATAAGCAAAGACCAAATGAGTGGGGGGAGGATATCAAGAACATTATCCATGAAGAATCCAAAAGGTCATTACAAATACAGAGTAAGAAGAAAAGACTGAAATGAATGTTGGAAGAGACTGAATATAGCACTAGAACACCAAGAAGCCAAAATAAAGGGATATGGAGAGTTCTGGTGGCCTAGTGGCAAAAAGCTGCACTGCAATCCCTAAGGAGCACAGTTCGAATCCACGAGACGTTCCACTGGAGGAGGAGGGGCAAACTCCTCCCGTGCCTGTCAGATAAAATGTGGCAGTACACAACAACAACAAAAACAAAAATAAAGGGAAGAAATCAAGTAGTTGAACAAAGAATTTCAAAGGATAGATCAGGAAGACAAAGCAAAGTATTACAATGGAATGTGCAAAGAGCTAGAGTTGGAAAATCAAAAGGCTGGAACTCACTCAGCATTTCTTAAACTGAAGGAACTGAATGACAAATTCAAGCCTCAAGTTGCAATAACTAAGAATACTATGGGTAGAATATTGAATGATCCAGAAGGCATCCAAAGAAGATGGAAGGAGTCCACAGAGGCACTGTACCAAAAAGAATTCGCTGACAGAAGTATTTCATGAAACAACTTATATTCAAGACACAATGCTGATGAAGGAGGAAGTTTAAGCTGATCTGAAGGAATTGGCATATTTAAACAAATAAATGCAGCCCTGGAAGTGCTCACTAAGCTGTGTCAAAAAATCTTGAAGACAATCACCTGAAGACCAACAGGAATAAACACATATATGTTCCCACTAAAAAAAAAAAATGGTATCTAACAGAGCACGGAAATTATAGAATGATAGCACTAATATCACACTAAAACAAAATCCTGCTGAAGATTATCCAAAAACGACTGAAACAGTACATTGACAGAGAGCTACCAGAAATACAATCTGGGTTTAGAAGAGGCTGTGACACTAGAGATATCATTGCCAATGTCAGATGGATCTTGGCTGAAAACAGAGAGTACCAGATGATTGTCTGTCTGTGTTTTAATGACTATGCAAAGGCGTTTGATTACATAGATCACAACAAATTGAAGAGGAATCTCCATTTTACTCATGCAAAACCTATACTTGGGCCAGGTGGCAGTCACTAGAACAGAGTAAGGAAACACTGCATGGATCAAAATCAGAAAAGGAATGTATCAAGAATGTGTTCTCTCTCCATAACTTTTTGACCTGGATGCAGAACAGATCATTCAGCCTGTGTTATGCAGATGATACAACCTTGCTTATTGAAACTGAGGATGACCTGAAACATTTGCTGCAGAGAGTCAAGGACCGTATTTTGCAATATGGATTGAAGCTCAATATCAAGAGGACAAAGTTTCTCATCACTGGGCCATTGGCAACATCGTGATAGATGGAAGAGATTTAGATAGTTAACAATTTCAGCTTACTCAGTTCCACAATCAACACCCTTGGAATCAGCTAGTCAGAAAATCATAAGACAGTTTGCATTAGGAAAAATCAGCTGTTCAGGACCCCTCCAAAGTGCTAAATAGAAACAATATCAGCCTAGAGACTAAGGTGTGCCTGATCCAGGCCATAGTTTTCACAATCACTTGCTATGCATCCAAGAGCTGGACAATGACTAAGGATGACAAAAGAATCAATGCCTTTGATTTGTTATGCTAGAGAAGATTATTGGACACACCATGGACTGTCAAGAGAACTAACAGCTCTGTCCTGGAGAGGATGAAACCAAGCTGTTGGAGGCAAGAATTTTGAGACTCCCTCTTACGTATTTTGGATATGAAATATTCCCTTGTCTGTTCTGAGGACTGCTGCTTCCTGGTCCAAATATAGGTTTCACATGAGCACAACCAAGTGTTCTGAGATTCCCATTCTCCTCAAAGTCAGCCACAATTTGTTGTGATCCACAGTCAACTGTGTTTCCATAGTCAATGAAGGTACTCCTCTGGTACTCTTTGCTTTCTGCTACAATTCCATCCTACATTGACAATAATTTCTCTAGTGCCACCTCTTCTAAACCCAGCTTGTATTTCTGGTAGTTCTCAGTCAAGGTACTGTTCCAGTCATTTTCAGATAATCTTCAGCAGGATTTTGTGTGCGTGTGATATTAGTGACATTGCTTGATAATTTTCACACTCTGTTGGCTCACCTTTTTTTTGGAATGGGAATATTTTCCAGTCAGTTGACCAGGTAGTTGTCCTCAAGGTTTCTTGGCACAACTTGATGAGCATGTCCTGAGCAGCATATGTTTGTTGCAATATGCCAATTTGTATTACATCAATTCCTGGAGATTTTTTTTCCAAGTCCTTGAGAACAGCCTGAACTTCCTCCTTCATTATCATTGCCTCTTGATCATATATTGTTTCTTGAAATTCTCCTTTGTCAGCCAATTCTTTTCCATCTTGCTTTAATGCTTCTTGGATCATTCAATATTCTGCCCATAGCATCCTTAAGTGTTGCAACTTGAGATTTGTTCTTCAGTTTGTTCAGCTTAAGAAATGCGGAGTGAGTTCACCTTTTTTATTTTCTGACTCCAGCTCCTTGCACACTTCATTATAATACTTTGCTTTGTCTTCCCAATCTGCCTTTTGAAGTCTTCTATTCAGCTCCTTAACTTCTTGATTTCTTCCCTTTCCTTTGGCTCTTCGGTGCTCTAGTGTAATATTCAGAGTCTCTTCTGACATCCATTTTGGTCTTTCTTTCTTGCTCCATCTTTGTAATGATCTTTTGCATTTTTTATGGATGTTATTCTTTATATCTCCCACAGCTCCTCTGGTCTACATTCATTAGTGTTCAAGTACTCAAACCTGTTCCTGAGTTGATTTTTAAATCCAAGTGGCATATACTCATTATCAAATGTTTATTTCTGTGTATTTGATTGAACCTTCTTTAGGTTTCCTTTGAACTTGCATGTGAGTAATTGATGCTCTGTTCCTCAATCTTTACCTGGACTAGTTTTCACTGCTGATATTGAACTTCTCCAACGATTGCCTCCACAGATGTAATTCATCTGATTCCTGTGCATACCACCAGGGAAAATACATGTGTATAGACTTCATTTATGTTTCTTTTAAAAGGTTTTGGCAATGAGTAAATCATTGATTGTGCAGAATTCTATCATTCTATCTCCAGCCTCATTTCTGTCATCAAGTCCATGTTTTCTGACTATTTATCCTTGTTCCTGAATTTTATCTTTTTCCAGAGTCTGGTTCCTACTCCTTATAACATGTTCAAACTATGACATGTTCAAACTATGTAAGACGAAAGAAGTTTCATCATCTTTGTCTCAAAAGACCACTTCCTCAAAGATAGATTTGTTTGTTCTATTGGCAGTCTGGTATATTCAATACTTCTTTACAATACCACAGTTCAAAGGTTTCAAGTCTTCTTTGGCATTCCTTATTAATTTTCCAACCTTCAGATTTTTTCAGATCTGAAAGTTGTCAACTCTATATAACAATTCTGTTTTGTTCTATATGGTCACGATAAGTCAAAACTGGCTCCATGGCTGTGGGAATGGGTTTAGAGATTGCGAGGTATGCAGGCCATATTCTGAAGATCTGTTTTCTAACAAAGTTAGTATATTGATGTCGCAACTGCTTATAGAGTATTAAAGGCCCAGAGTGGTTTAGAGGTTAAAAAGTTACCTTACATGTTTAACTGAGTTGTTGCATTCAAGAGTGCCCTCAAAAGTTGTGTAATGATGTCTTGAATAAAGGGACCTTGAAAAATTGTCTTCAATTGTTCTTGCTATTAACCAGAATGTATACAAATTAAGTAAGTAAGAATCCATGGCACAAGGAAAACAAGATAAAGGTACAAGGTCAGTTATTCAGCATATGGCTCTCAGAAAGGCTCTTTGCTTGCCTTCTGTATTAGTGATTGAATGTGGAAATCTGCAACTACAGCAGTAATCTCCAAAGAGGAACCTGTTCCAGTAAATCAGGATGAAGAGAAAATGACAATGACATCTACATACAAGAAAGAAATTACACAGATAGTGAAAAATTAAACATGTGTTTATACACACATACAATCACAAACAAGAAATAGCATTGTTAGTTACATTGATAATAGCACATGTATATAATTGAAAGACAATGTGACTCTTTATATGCATGTGCAAGAAGTAATATCTGGTTGGCTACATGATCAAAACACTGGGAAACAATTAGATTACAAGTTGTTGTTTTTGTTGTTGTCATTGTTATGTGCTACTGAGTCACCGACCACTCATAGCAACCCTATGTACAACAGCCCTAAATCCTGCTCTATGCTGTGCCAATCTTACTGTCTCTGACACACCTACACCCATTACCTCAGTCACTGAATCAATCCATCTTATCGAGGGTCTTCCTCTCCTGGGCTATCCTTCCACCCTTCCAAGCATGGCGTCCCTCTCTGAGGACTTGTCCCTCCTTTCAACATGTCCAAATTATGTCAGATTAAGTGTCAGAATCCTTGTCTCCAAAGAACAGCCTGGTTTAACCCTCAAGAGGCCAAAGCTGTTTGTTCTTTTAGCAGTCCATGGTATATAGTCAATATTCTTCTCCAATAGCACAGCTCAAAGGCATCAATTCTCCTTCTATCATCTCTACTCATTGTCTAGCTCTCTGATGCATAGTAAGTAATTGCAAAGACCATGGTCTGTATCAAGCGCACCTTAGTCTACAGACTGACATCCTTGCTTTTCAGTACTCTGGTGAAGTCTCTGGCTGCTGGTGCCAAAAGTGTTGATTGTGGAGCCAAGCAAACTAAAGCTGTTTACAAAATCAATCTCTTCACCATCTATCACAATGCTGTCAATCAATCCAGTGGTGAGAATCTTTGTTTTCTTGATATTGAGCCTCAATCCATATAGATGGCTGCAATCCTTGACCTTCTGCAGCAAGTTCTTCAGGTCCTCCTCAGTTTCAGGAAGCAGAGTTGTGTCATCTACATAATGCAGATTGTTGGTGAGTCTTCAACCAATCCTGATGCTACATTTCTCCCTGAATAGCCCAGCCTCCCAGATAATCTGTTCTGCATATAGATTGAAAAAGTGTGGAGGTCAGTGTTCCCTTGCTCTGTTCAAATCCACAAGAACCAAAATATGACCTTGAGTCTATCCCACCCGAATTTCAAAACCATCTCAGAAACAGGTTTGAAGCCATGAACACTAATGAGTGATGACCAAATGAGTTATAGGAGGATATCAAGAATATATTCCAGGAAGAATGCAAAAGGTCATTACAAAGGTAGAAGAAGAGGAAGAAAAGATCAAAATGGATGTCAGAGGAAACTCTGAGTATTGCACCAGAGCGCTGAAAAGCTGAAGCAAAGGGAAGAAATCAAGATATTAAGGAGCTGAACAGAAGATTTCAAAGGACAGTGTAGGGAGACAAAGTAAAGTATTATAATGAAATGTGCAAAGACCTGGAGTCAGGAAATCAAAGGGGACTAACTCACTCAGCATTTCTTAAGCTCAAGGAACTGAAGAACAAATTCAAGCCTCAAATTGCAATATTTAAGGATGGTTTGGACAGAACATTATATGATCCAGGAAGTATTAAAAGAAGATGGAAAGAGTGTACAGTCATTGTACCAAAAGGAACTGGCAGACATAGAAGAATTTCATGAAGCAGCATATGAACAAGAAGAGCCTGTGGTGATGAAGGAAGAAGTTCAAGCTACTATAAAAGAACTGGCAAAAAAAAACAAAGCCCCAGGAATTGACAGTATACCAATTGATACATTTCAACAAACAGATGGTGCCCTGGATGTGCTCACCAAGTTGTGCCAAGAAATCTAGAGGACAACCACCTGGCCAACTGACTGGAAGATATCCATATTTATTCCCATTCCAAAGAAAGGTGATCTGACAAAGTATGTAAATTATTGAACAACATAATTAATGTTACATGCAATCAAGAGTCTGCTGAAAGTTATTAAAAAAAAAAAAACAAAACAAAAACTAGAACAGCACATCAACAGAGGACTGCCAGAAGTGCAGGCTGGATTTAGAAGACACCAAGGTACTAGAGATATTGTAGTAATGTAAGATGGATCTTAGATGAAAACAGGGAGTACCAGAGGAATTTCTATCTGTGTTTCATTGACTATGCAAAGGCATGTGGACCACAACAAACTGTGGCTAACTCTGAGAAGAATGGGAACCCCAGAACACTTGATCGTGCTTATGCGAAACCTATACTTGGACCAGGAAGCAGTCGTCAGAACAGAGCAAAGGAACACTGAATTGTTCAAAATTGGGAAGTGTGTATGTCAGAGATTTGTCCTATTTCCATACCTTTTCAACCTATATGCAGAACAAAAAGACAACTGTGCTTTCCAAGCTAGGAAGAAAAATGGAATATACAGTTTAGTTACAAGAGATGGACAGAGATCAGGTAGACCAAATGATACACTTGGTCATGTGGGGTAGATTTTCCCAAGTTGCTAATGTTATAAAGTTATTAGCTACTCTCTTAATTACTGAGTGCTGCTATACAGAAACATCATAAGCAGGTGGCTTTTACAAACAGGAATGTATACTCTCATAGTTTAGAAGGATTGCAATCAAATTCGAAGTGGCAACTACAGGAGAAGTATTTCTCTGTATGTCTTTTGACTCTGGGAGTTTCCCAGAACACAGACCCTAGGTCCACAGGATGCATTTTGTTCCCTGCTCTTGTTTGTTGGTGATAGCATATCTCTCTTGCTTGCTTCTCCCTTCTTTTATCTAAGACATAAGGTGAACTTCTGTTATATTGAAAGGATTAAAGATGTTGCTTTTCATTCTCTATCTTCATATAACCAACTTGTATCACATCATGATATTTATTCCAAAACTTCTAATTCACAGAATTGTTGCCCAGCCAATTATATATACATTCTCAAAGGACACAATTCAGTCCATGAAATTAACTAGTCTTTACTGGTCATATTTTTTGGAACCATATGATCTCTCAGGCATTCAGGGTATGATTTGCTACTATCTTAAAAATTATAAATGTGGTTCAAATGTAGAAGTTCTTTTTTTTGAGATTAGATCATTCCCCTTAGAAGAAGGTTAACAATGGACATTAATTCTTAGCTCTCCAGATCTCTGCCTTAAATGGGAACAATCTTCTTTTTATTAAAGTATCAGGGCAGTGGCCTTTGGAAAAGACACGCAGTCTAATTAAAGTGGAGAGAATGGCTGCCTTTATAATATTTGCAAAAGCCTAAAAAAGGTAATTTAGAAAATGTATACAATTTTATCTGGCTTTAGTTTTTAATGAGATTATTTCTAATGTGTGCCTTTATCCCTCATTTTCCCACTACCTGCATCAGCCGGGCAGTAACCTGGATACCAACAGATGGTGTTTTAAAAAGCCCTAGTACGGCTCATGGTTCCTAGATCTTGAAGTCAGAATGCATTATACAATCCCAAAACAGGAATTTCATTTTTTCCCTCTCAAATAATGGCTCTTAGGTAGAAAATAGTTTCTGATCTAAGACTAGAACAGAAAAGATGGATTCTCAAGGCCACTCAAAGGCACTTAGGAAACAGGTGATGGCAATCTGGTTCTGAAAAATTCACCACTGAAAAGTCTAAGGAGCATAAATCAATTCTAATATCCATGGAGTTACCATAATACTGGGTGACTCAACAGCAATTAGTTTTTAAAGTATGTTGTTGTTGTTGTTGTTGTTGTTGTACGACATTTTGTTGCTTGCTACTCATAGTGACCCAATGTACAACAGCCCTAAACCCTGCTCTGTCCTGTATCAATCTTGTTATCTCTAACAAAACTTCCCCCATTACCCCAGCGACTGAATCAATCCATTTCATTGAGAGTCTTCCTCTTTTTCACGGTTCCTCCACCCTCCCAAACATGATGTCCCTCTTCAAGGACTAGTCCCTCCTTGAAACATGCCCAAAGTATGTCAGATGGAGTTTCAGAATCTTTGTCTCCAAGGAGAAGCATGCTTTCACCTTCTCTAGGATAAACCTGTTTGTTCTCCTAGCAGTCCATGGTATATTCAATACTCTTCCCCAGCACCACACTCAAAGCAATAAATTCTCCTTCTGTCATACCTAATCATTGTCCAGCTTTCTGACGCATAGCAAGTAATTGCAAAGACCAAGGCCTAGATCAGCTAGCTGCACCTTGGTCTCCAAACTGATATTGTTGCTCTTTAGTACCCTGGCGAGGTCTCTGACAGCTGACTTTCCCAATGCAATTCATCTGTTGATTTCTTGGCTGCTGGTAACAAAAGTGTTGATTGTGCAGCCAAGCAAGCTAAAGTTATTAACAATCTCCATCTCTTCACCATATATCATGATGCTGCCCATCGGCCCAGTGGTTTGTTTTCTTGAAATTGCACTTCAATCCATATTGAAGGATGCAGTTCTTGACCTTCTGCAGCAAGCGCTTCAGGTCCTCCAGTATCATGAAGCCAGTTTGCATCATCTCCATGACACAGATTGTTAATATGTCTCCCTCCACATTCCTTCTCAGAGAACCCAACCTCCTGGATTATCTGTTCTGTATATAGATTGCAAAGGTACAGAAATAGGACATATTTCTGGAAAACTCCAATACAGATTGTTAATGTGTCTCCCTCCAGTCTTGATGCCACATTCCTTCTCACAGAACCCAACCTCCTGGATTATTTATAGATTGAAAAGGTACAGAAATAGGAAATATTTCTGGAAAACTCCAACAATACACTGCACTGTGCTGAAAAATACACTCCAGAATGAAGTGAATACTTACTGTTATTGGCAGATTACAATCTGTGAGCATCGGTATCTATTTATCTCTTTTAATAAAAAAATGTTTTCTTTACATTATCATTAAGGAACATCAGGAACAGATCATGACAATTAACTTTTTTAAAACATTCATCTTCACATTGCTTAAATTAATTTTAGAAATCATATCCCCAAAAGTATACAAAGTCTGAAAAATAAAATTAAAAAATGATATTTAACGAAACATCTAGTTCTGAAGCTGGATGACGGAAGAAACATAATAAATGAATCTATATCACTCTATAGGAGCTTTGGTGATATAATCCCACAAGAAATTGTACTGCTAACCAAAAGTAGCACTTCTCTGGCTGTTAGAATTCACCAGCAGTTCCAAAGGAGAAAAAAGGGAAGTTTTCTCCTACGTGATTACAGCCCTGGTGGGTGGTTACCAGTAGGTTCTGACTTGAGAGTGATGAGTTTGGGTTGCTTCTTTTGTGGTGGATTGTTTGACCTAGGGGTAAAAATTTGCACTGCACGTGGTTCAAATTCACCAGCAGCTCCTCATGTGATTAATTGCCTCTAAAACACACTGGAGGGTCAGCTATGAATCGGTTCTGACTTGATGGTATACAACAAAAACAGTATCTACTAAAGAACATTCCAATACTCCTTTTTTTTCAGGCACATGACAGGATTATTGTGTCTTACTATCCCCATTGAAGTTAGACACAGCCATATATTTTCTTAATCTAGTAAGATGTGAAGGGAAATGACATGTGTCAGTTCCTAAAAGCCTGTGCATCATTCACGATGCTTCCCCTTTCCCAAATTGACCATCATGGATGAATCAAATCCATCTTCTAACATGGACGACTCTTATTCACTGCTGGTAGGAGTGTAAAATGGTGCAACCACTATGGAAGGGTGTTTGCCACTTTCTCAAAAAGTTAGAAATAGAAATATCATTTGACAAAGCAATGCCACTACTCAGAATATACCCTAAAGAAACCATAATTGCCATCCAAACAGATATATACACACCCATGTATGTTTATTGCTGCATTATTTAAAATAGCAAAGGGATGGAAGCAAAGCAAGTGCCCATCAACAAGCGAGTGGATAGAAAACTATAGTACATTCCTACAATGTGAATAGTATGCAGCACTGACAAACAATTAACTCAAACACTACTCAGCATGAGTGACCATACAGGACACTGTGCTGAGTAAAATATCTCAGTCACAAAAGGACAAATGTTGCACAGTAACACTATTATAAAGCAGATCTGACATGAGGGTTTGGGAGAAGAATAGAAGAGTAGACAGATAATGAACATTGC
>NW_006400035.1:1415502-1417045 GCF_000299155.1 Elephantulus edwardii
CCCACCCTTAGCCCAGTGCCGTGACCCACTTACTTCCCAGCTCCACCCTCCACCAGGATAACCCTTCACATCTGCCAAGCCCCTTCAGAAAATATCTTCCATTGTCCAACCCATGATCTGACAGCTTGTATCTGAAGCTTTCTTGGCTTCTGTGATTCCAAACACGCCAATTGCTGACATTTTTTTTTTCTTTTGACCAGTGTCTCTTAAGTTTAGGTGTACTGTCTCCAAGGGAAGGTGATGGCCTGTGGCCCTCGGGCCCGCCGGCCTTTCCTGTGTACCTGCAATATGCCTCTTCGCTATTATCTGAGGTGTACATTTCAAAGAGGACTGGGAGGAAGCAGGAAAGAAAGGTACAACAATGAATGAATATTTTTTTTTAAAAAAAAAGTTAACAGCCAGAGGAAAAAGGAAGAGAAGGAAAGAATGTAAAAATGTGCAGAAATGAGTCAATGAAAGTTTAACATTTCTGTAAAATTTCACTAAATTCACAATTAAAATAAAAAATTTTATTTAAAAAAATTGACTGAGTGAAATAAATAAGTCATAAAATGACAAGTATTATATTATTTCAATCATATGGAATATCTAAAATAGGCAAATGCAAGAGACTAAAATTTATAAATGCTTATTAATGATAGGCAGGAAGGAAAAGAAAAGGAAGGACTATGCTTAGGAACTTACATTAAGGGTGATGGAAAAATTTGGCAACAGTTACAAATGATGATTAAACAACATATTTATTGCCACTGAACTATAATGTGAAGATTGTTGAAGAGGTGGTTTGTTACCTATATATTTATATCAACTTCAAAAAATTATGTGTACCTATGTATAGACACATATATATGTATATACACGTATGTTTGTATATTGTATACGCACATGTGTTGTTGTTGTTGCTGATTGTCATCAAGTTGAGCATGACTCATAGTGACCCTACAAAAAAAAGACCTGAAGCCTTTCTATAACTATCATCATTTTTCAAAGTTTATAGAATTTCCAGAGGCACGTTTTTTTAGGAAGTGTATGCCACCCAATCCTGTCTTAAACTGGGAACTCCACCAAACACTATGCACCAGGGTAACCACTAAATAGGGCACGTTGTTGTTGTTGCTGTTGTTGATGATGATGACTGTTATATTTTGCACTACCCCTATATTTTGCACGACCTTCCAGATAGCTCTACTAAGTGCATACAATTTGTGGTGCCTGGAAATGCACTATTTGCATGAATGTAGAATCATGGTGAGAATGGCAATTCTTAACTAACACATCAGGTTGTTGTTACGTGCAGTCAAGTTTATATTTATATACACATGTTGTTGTTGTTGTTGTTGTTATGTGCGATCGAGTCGCTTGCGACTCATAGCGACCCTATGTACAACAGCCCTAAACTCTGCTCTGTCCTGTGCCAAGCGCACTGTCTCTGATACTCCCATCCCTATTATCCTAGTCACTGAATCAATCCACCTCATAGAGGGCCTTCCCCTCCTATGCTGTCCCTCCACCCTCCCAAGCATGATGTCCTTCTCCAAGGACC
>NW_006400035.1:1418369-1422614 GCF_000299155.1 Elephantulus edwardii
AGAACACTTGATCGTTCTAATGCGAAACCTATGCTTGGATCAGGAGGCAGTCGTCAGAACAGAGCAAGGGAACATGCATACACCAGGGATGCATCCTATCTCCCTCCATACACATATTATACTATAATATTAATGTGCACATAGAAACATATATGTATATATGTAATTGCACATCCATCTTCTATCAGCGCCATGCACAGAGTGACTGCTGTCATTAATGCTAGATGTCATCAAGTTGATTCTGACTCACGTTGTTGTTAGGTGTCATCAAATCAAATACTGTTCATAGCAATCCTATGAACAACAGCTCTAAACCCTGTCCTATCCTGTACAATCTTCGCAATCTTGGACACACTTGAGCCCATTGCTGCAGTCACTGTGTAAATCCACCTGGTTAAAAGTCTTCCTATTCTTTGCTGACATTCTGCCTTTCCAAGCATGATGTCCCTCTCCAAGGAATAGCTTCTCCTAACTGCACTCCCAAAATACATAAGATGAAGCTGTTGCATCATCTTTGCCTCCAAGGAGCACTCTGGCTGCTCCTTCTCCAAGACATATCTGTTTGTTCTTTTGGCAGTCAATAGAATATTCAGCACTCTTCCCCAACACCACAGTTCAACAGCTTCAATTCTTCTGTAATCCTTATCCATTGTCCAAATCTCAGATGCATAGAAAGTGACTGAAAAGACCATGGACTAAGATGTACCTCAAACTGATATCATTACTCCTCAATAATTTAAAGAGGTCCCTGATGTCAGGCTTTCCCAGTGCAATACATCTCTTAATCTCCTGACTGCTGATGCCAAACAACATGCCCAAAATATATGAGGCAAACTTTCACCATCCTTGCCTCTAAGGAGCACCCTAGTTGCACATTCTCCAAGACATACTTGTTCTTTTGGCAATCCATGAGACCTTCACTACTCTTCTCCAACATGACAACTCAAAGACATCGATTCTTCCTCTGTCATCCTTAATTCATTGTCCAACTTTCAAGTGAATAGCAAGTAATTAAAAAGACCATGGCTTGATTCCGGTGCAAAATAGTCTTTAAATGGACCATGGTGCCCTTTACACATTGAAGAGATTCTTGAAAGCATATTTTCCCTATGCAAAAGGTCTTTTTTGTTTCTTGGCTGCTAGTTCCCAAGGTGTTAATTGTAGATACAATATGAAATTGTTGACAATTTTATTTTTTTTTCTCCACCTAGCATATTTCTTATTGGTCCAGTGGTGAGATTTTTTGTTTTCCTGATGTTAAGATGTAATATCACATTAAAGGCTTTCGTCTTTGAACTTCTGTAAAAAGCACTGTAAGTTCTCTTTGCTTTCAGCAAGCAAGTTTGTTTTATCTTCATAACACATGTTGTTGATAGGTCTTCCTCTGATCCTGATGTACATTTTTCTTCAGAAAGTTCAGGTTCTTGAATTATTTGCTGAGCAGACATATTTAGTAAGTATGGAGAAAAGATACAGCCCTGAAGCATACCCTTTTTTATTTTAAATGATGCAATGTTCTCTTGCTCTGTTTGGATAATAAAATTCCTGGTCTAGATATAGATTTCACATGGGCACAAGTAACTGTTCAGGTATTCCTATTGTTCTCAATATTAACCATAATTTGTAATAATCAACAGAGTCAAATGCCTCTAATATAAATAGCTATCTTTCTGATATTCTGTTTTCAGCCAAGGTCCATTTAGCAACAAAAATTATATAACTGATTCCATGACCTCTTCGAAATCCATCTTGCATTTCTCTGTCCATGTACTGTTCAAGTGGGTTTCGGGTAATCTTCAGCAAGATTGTATTTGCTTATAATATTAATGATATTGTTTTAAAATTTATAAATGCTGTTGGATCACCTTTTCTGAGAATGGAAACAAATATTAATCTCTTCCAGTCACTTGATCAGTAGCTGTCTTTCAATTTTTTTTGTCACAGACTTATGTGTAAGTCCTGTATCTGTTTGTTTAAATATGTCAGTTCGTATTCTATCAATTCCTGGGGCTTTATATTTTTTACCAATACCTCCAGTGTAGCTTGAACTTCTTTGTTACCATTTGTTCTTGATCACATGCTAATTCCTGAAATGGTTCAGTGTTGACCAATTCTTTCTGGTACAGTGACTCTGTATATTCTTTCCTTGTAGTCAATCTGTGTGTATTCAGATGTAGTCAGTCTGACTCCAGTGTAGTCTATCAAGTGAGATCCATGAGTATACTTGCTGTTTGTGGTCTTTTAAACTGATAATTAATAAATCAAATCATTGATTGTAAAAAAATTAATAAATAATAATTATATAAAATTCAAACATTTGATCCACATTTTGTCATCAAGGCCAAAATTTTAAACGACTAGTCCTTCTTTTTAAGTTCATCATTAACTACTGTCAATGCATTTTTCTTGTATAGTTCATCAGTTTCAAATAGCATATATTGTTAGAAATTCACAGCATAATAGATCATATGTTTATTTAATTCAAAGGGGCTCCTAGAAGTCCATCTCAATTCACTAATGCCTAGAATATAATTCTTTGGGTTTTTTTAGTTTTTGTTAGAAAAATTTACATTTAAAATTAGCCAGCTGGACTCAGTTTAGATGATTCCAATTTTATTGGCAACATCCAAAAGATCATAGTCAGGAGTAAGTAAACCATAGGCCTTCTTTCCATCAGGCCTAACCAAAGTGTTGACCTTGGCCACATTAGTGTCATAGAGCTTCTTCATAGTTTGTTTGATCTGATGCTTCTTGGCCTTAACATCCACAATGAACACAATTGTATTATTATCTTCTCTTTTCTTGGCTGACTCAGTAGTCAGGGGAAACTTGATGATGGCATAGGGGTGAAACTGGTTTCTTCTGGGGATTCTTAGACTGCCTTCGGAGTCTTAGCATCTTAGGCCAGTGGAAGGTGAGTGACGTGTGGATCTTCTTTTTTGGTTGTTTTTTATGTGTGGATGCCCTTCAGGACTTCCTTATTGGCCTTTAATGCCTTTGCTTTGGCTTCTGTTTTGGGAGGGGCAAGATTGGCAGCACAATTTTTGCCACTAGAAATGAAAATCATTCCTCCAGTACAACTGGCAGATAAATATCATACCCTTAAAAGAAAACCATAAACACAAGCAGCTGTATAAATACAATGGCTCTGGGCAGAGTTCTCTGCTCCAACTCTGCCTCAAAAAGGTGGGAGGAGATCAGTCCCCTTGGGCTACAGCTAAGTCTGTGGGATTAATCCTCTCTGGCTCTGATTCTGGTTTAGGTAGGTGCAGTAGGGTTGGCCAGACCCATGTTGAAGGCTTAACATGAATGAGAACTAAATTTTAGAGAATTTTTGTAACTGGAGCAAAATAGAACATATTCTGCCTGATCATGAGCTAAATTTTAAATGTCCTGAGAACTAATAAATAAAATAGAAACAAAATGAAGTCTTAATATCTGTCTAAAAATCCTTTTAATTAAAAAATTTTAAAAGAATATCATGTAATAGACTAATGTGTAAAGGGTAGTTTGGGGGAGTGAGTAGTTAAATTGGTCTGAATCTGTGTCCATCTCTGTTGTTGATTGCCATCGAGTCAATCACGACTCGGAGTGACCCTATGAACAAAAGACCTCTCCATAACTATTATCGTTTCTCCAAGTTCAGAGAGTTTCCAGAGCCAGGAGTTTTAGGAAGTAGATGCCACTTCTGCTTCCAAACCTGTTTTATACCTC
This sequence comes from Elephantulus edwardii, assembly GCF_000299155.1. Classification (NCBI taxonomy): domain Eukaryota; kingdom Metazoa; phylum Chordata; class Mammalia; order Macroscelidea; family Macroscelididae; genus Elephantulus; species Elephantulus edwardii. The sequence continues at coordinate 1,422,084 of NW_006400035.1, forward strand.
AGAGCTCCACCAAACACTGTCCACAATGGAAAATCAGTCTAATATTTGATACCCCAGTGGCACAAGGTTCATCATCACAGCAAACCCAGGTTACTTTATACAGAACATTGACAAAAAGTGATACAAAAAATTGAAGAATGTTCCTCCAGATATAATAGCACTAGTCTCATTTAGCAGTGGTTCGTTAAGTGTCATCAAGTCAAATACGACTTATAGTGACCCTTGCATAAAAGATGTGAACTCTGTTCTACAGCTAACATCATTTCTGTATGTTTATAGAGTTTATAGAGTTTCCAGAGGCACCTAGTTTAGGAAGTGGATGTCATTCCTACTTCTGAACCTGAATCAGTCTGGAAGCTCATCCATACATTGTACATGATGGGTAACCATTATGGTATTTGAAACAACTATGGCACAATAAAATGTGCGAGGACCTAGAGTCAGAAAATCAAAAGGTCCAAACTCGTTCAGCATTTTTTAAGCTCAAGGAACTGAAGAACAAATTCAAACCTCGAGTTGCTATAATCAAGG
>NW_006400035.1:1424349-1428436 GCF_000299155.1 Elephantulus edwardii
TTACACTAATTTATTTACAAATTTAGAATACATTGTTTTTGAGAACGGATTTTTTGCATTTCCCTCATTCTCCCACCCATCAAATTGTACAACACCATGATTAACCCCCCCTCTCTCCCTGCACATCCTCACTCCTCTTCTTCCACTCTCTCCCACCCCTCTTGGATCTTTATATTCATTCTACACTAATGGTTTTATACAATATGTATCCTTGAGGGACTAAGTTACTTCACTCAGCATAATGCTTTCCAGTCCCTCTCAAGTTAGGTAATAATTTACAAAATCATTGTTCCTGCGTGCTGCATAGTATTCCATTGTGTGAATGTTCCAAAATTTCTCAATCCTTTCATTTTTAGTTGGACATTGGGTTATTTCCATGTTCTTAAGATAGTGAATAATGCTGCTATGTATATTGGTGTACAAATCTCCATTTGTGCCTCAGTTCTTATTTTCTCAGGGTATTTTCCAAGTAGTGGAATTGCTGGGTCATTTGGAATTTCTATGTTCAGCTTTTGGAAGAAGCACCAAACTGTCTTCCAGACTCTGCCTTTATGGTGCCTAGATATAACTTTCCTGTAAAACTAGAAAATTCTGTACTATAATTGGGTTAAAAATAATAAATGTGGATATGATATACAAAGGAAATACTAGGGAGGAAAATAGAAAATATTTAGTATAGAATCTTTAAGTTTGAGGGGCTTTTTTTAAGGGGGTTTGGGAGGGGTTGTTGTTCTTATATCAGTTTTTAATGCCAGAAAATTACCACTTAACTTTTAGGAAAAACATAGTTCAAAGAATGTGAATGTATAAATTCATATTGATGCTAGTCTTTCACAGTGATGCTGAGAAAACTATTTTCCTTTGATAAATCCAGTTCTTATTTCTGTTCACCAGGCACATTTAGTTGTTACTGTTATGTGCCATTGATTCACCTACAATTCATAGTGACCATGTGTACAATAGCTTTGACTTCTGCTCTATCCTGAGCCAGTCTTCCTAACACCAACATACCCATTACCCTAGTTACTGTGTCAGTCCGTAGCATCCAGGATATTCCTCTCCTGTGCTGTCCCTCCACCCTTCCAAGCAGGATGCCCTTCTCTGGGTCTTGGTCTCTCCTGGCCACATTCCCAAAGTATGTGAGACACAGCTTCACAAATCCTTGCCTCCAAGGAGCAGCCCGGTTTCACCCTATCCAGGATAAATCTGTTGTTCTCTTGGAAATCCATGGTATGTTCAGTACTCTTCTCCAACACAACTCAAAGGCCTCAATTCTTCTTTGGTCATTGTTAGCCATTGTCCAGCTTTCTGATGCACAGCAAATAATGGTGATGACCATGGCCTGAATCATATGCACCTTAGTCTCCAGACAGACATCATTGCTTTTTTTTTTTTGAGGGTCCAGAATCAAATTGTCTAACCTCCCTTACCATAAGACCAATAGTGTCTGGTTACTACTGTGGGGGTTTTTTATTAAGGACTTACTAAAAACAAAGATTTTTATCAAGGATGTATCTAAGCAAAAGGAGGAAAATTGTAGAAAAGAACATCAAATTCTTACTGGTATCTACATTTACTAAACACGCTGAGACTGGAGTGATCTCTGAATCTGATATACTGCCTGGAAACAAGTTTTAAACATATAACCAAAGTGATTGCATCAAGTAACCTTTACACTAAACAGAAGTCTAGTTCAATAAATAAAGAATATCTATCTGAGTGCAGTGGAATGGTAGGTGATTGGATTTGGACCAATTAAGGGGCTTGAGGGCCTCAGGAAAATGCCATCCTCTAACTTATGACATTGAATTATTCAAGATGCCTAAAGAATTCCTGGCCTATATTGTCCAGTTCAATAGGTAAACTAACTTCTCTTTGTGAGTAATTCCCAGTAATTGATCTGTCAGTCATAAGAACAATCCGGTTGATGATGTCTAAGTATGGATGATTTTTCTTTTCTAAGGGTAGGAAACTCTGGTAAGAAACTGTACTGCAAGGCAGAAAGCATACAGTTCAAATCCACCAGCTGCTCCAGAGGAGAAGCATGGTCAGTCTCCCCTGTGGGATTATCTGCCATAGAAATCCCACTGGAAGGTCAGCTGTGGGTTGCTTTTGACTCAATGGTTCACAACAAGGGTAGATAGGGAACTGTGGTGGCCTAGTGATAATAAACAGCACTGCACGCACCAAAAGGCACGTGGTTCATATTCACTAGTTGTTCCACGGGAGAAGGATGGCTAATCTCCTCCTCTGCAATTTACTGCATCTGAAAGCCAGCTGAAGGATCAGCTATGGGCTGGATCCAAAGGGACAGCGTCCAACAAGTGTAGGGAATGGACAACATCAGTAGATCATCAAAGACAGAGTGTGAAAGAGAGTGATTAAAGAAAATTGAGAGGCTGTATCATGAGAGAAAAAGGAATTAATATTAAACACAGAGGAAAAAAAATACATCAAATACAGTTTTTAATTACCTTCTGTAACATTGTAAATGCAGAATAAAAAGTAGATCTTAAGGATTTTTGCAAAAGCATAAAAAATAACAGTATTCCAGCTTGAAGAATGAGAGAAAGGAAGGAGATTAATGTCATAAATATTGATCTACTTTGCCTGGTGTTCTTATATAATCTAGATAAAACGCTTGAACTTGAGTTTTGGTAAATGTTTAAACCACTGATTACAAGAGAACATATTAATACATAGAGTAGTAGTCTTTGGACAAAAAGCTAAGTTAAACCTAGCTATCTCTCAATATATTTATAACCTGGGATGTAATTAATTCCCTCATTAGGAGAATGGAGGTAATAATAATGTCTGTGTGGTTGTTTAGAAATGAAAACATGATCTTAAATAATGTTTAGCATAGAATTTAATTCATAATAAGAATTCTGTGAATGTTCTTAACATTTTTTAATTCTCTTTTCATGAAGAAAGCAATGACTTGTGGAAGAAAATTTCATGTTCTAACACACTGATTTCTTCCAGGACTTGTTAAAAAAGTTGCAAATTCCAGCACGAAATGGAAGCCCCTGGTTCCAAAAGCATTAGGAATTTCAAGATGAGGAAAACAGAGTGTCATCATCTTGAAATCTCAAGATGAGGACAGCCAAATGTGCAGCCTTTCTAGCCACGGGCCTTGTGCAGCTTAAGAGAGCACACACCCATAACGATGACTCTGATTTTCACTTTATTTTTTTTTGGCTGTAAGAATGTTAAAATAGCTTCTGAGTAAGAAGGCAATGGGAGCATTTGCCTGAATCTATTTCCTAGAGCAAAATTGTTTTGAGAAAGTCCCATCTTCTTCCCCTGATAGAAAAGAGAGGAACTTCAAACATGGAAAAGAGATGGATCCATTCCCAGGAGTCACCACTTTCAATTGTTTTGTTTTGTTTGTTTTTAAAGGCTATAAATTTTTTATTTCTCCACTTTTCATTTCATTTGCATGCTTAGATACCGTAATATAACAGTAGAAGAAATATAGTTACTACATAGGTTCTACAGTAGACAATGAAACTTCCGAAAATACAAAATGTGTCAAGATCCATAGTTTGCACTATCAAGTGCTTTTTAGCTCTTTTCAATTCCTCATTCATAGTAAGAAAGTCTTTAATTCTAGGCAAACTGTCTTGGATCCTTTTCGACTTTTTCTTCTTTTTTATTTGAGTGGGGTTTTGTTTTTTTCTTTTATACTGATCTTCTTACAAAGTTTGAATATATCACACCAGATCCTTCCCCCTTCCTTTACCCACCCCTTCCTCCATCCATCAAATTGTGTGACCTATGATTAAGGGCACACACCCTCCACTCATCCTCGCCCGTCCCCTCCTTCTTCTCCTCCTTGGATCCCTGTACTCATTCTATAATAATGGTCTTACACAGTATGTATCTTTATGAGACTCAGTTAGTTCGCTTATAGTGCTCTTCAGTCCCTTCCAAGTTAAGTAGTAATTTACAAAATCATTGCTCCTTCTATGTTCATAAGAGATATTGGCCTGTAGTTTTCTATTTTGGTGGTGTCTTTTCCTGGCTTTGGTATCAAGGATATGTTTGCTTCATAGAATGAGTCTGGGAGTGTTCCATCTTGTTC
>NW_006400035.1:1432120-1438461 GCF_000299155.1 Elephantulus edwardii
AAAAACAAAGAAATTAAACAAACAAAATAAAGAAATTTAAAAAAAATAAAGAAATTAAACAAAATCATTGCTCCTGTGTGTTGCATAGTATTCCATTGTGTGAGTGTATCATAATTTCTCAACTCATTCCATTGTGATTGGACACTTGGGCTGTTTCCATATTCTTGCATTGGTGAATAATGCTGCTATGAACATTGTTGTACAAGTCTCCATTTGTGGCTCAGTTCTTATTTTCTCAGGGAATATTCCAAGCATGGGAACAGCTGGATCATATGGAATTTCTATGTTCAGCCTTTTGAGGAAACATCAAACTGCCTTCCCGAGTGATTGCACATTTTGCAATCCCATCAATAATGTCTAAGAGTTCCTATCTCACTATATCCTCTCCAACATTTATTACTTACTACCCTGCTAAACTTTGCCACTGCTACTGGGACGAGATGATATTTCATTGTGGTTTTGATTTGTATTTCCCTTATTGCCAGTGATTTTGAGAGTTTTTTTCATGTCTCTGGTGTTCATGTGAATGGAGGTTCAGAGGAAAGAATATTTTTAAAAAACTGGGTGGAAACATTCTGGAGATGGAAGACAAATAACAATATGGAAAGAAATTTTCAGTGGAATAGCAAGCCTACCAAAATGAAGCCAACAAAAATGGACATATTACACAGTCAGGAATTTTATTCTATTAAAATCATAAAGCTAAATAATTTGTGCTTGGTCAATGTTAGTAAAGTGTTAGAAAAGTAAAAGTGTCACTATGAGAACTAAGATGTAACAGATCCAAGTCATAGCATTTTCATTCATTTCATATGCATGAGAATGGTACAATGGAAAATGAAAGAATCAATGCATTTGAATAGTGTTGATGGAGAAGAACACTGAATATACTATAGCCTGTCATAAAAAAGGAGCAAATTGTCCTGAAGGTAGTAAAGCCTAGGTGGTACCTCCTTAGAAGCAGGGATGACCAGATATGGATATGTGATGAAGTGAGACCAAATCCTGAAGATAGACTTCATCCTTTTTAAATAAGAGGATTAGTTAAAAAGAGACAGACCCTCAGGTAGATCCTGTAACCAGACCTTGTAACAGTGGACCCCCAAACAGCAACGAACAGTGCAGGATTGCCCAATAAAATATAAATTCTTCAATCACATCTCCTAATACTTTGTTATGAGAGTTCTGGGTGAGGTCTTGGAATTTATAATTTTAAAACTTTCTGTCATGATTCTGATTTCAAAACTAATTAACTGTTGATATCTTGGTCCTTTTACTTTCAGCACAGAATGGACTTTAGTCCTGCTTTGTCCTAACATTCTAGTCCCAACATCTTTGCAATTATATTCAATCCTCAGGAGATCTATGATCTGGTAAGAATGTTTATTCTTGAGCAATTTTAATAAGAACAAGGTTTAACAAAATATAGCCAATAGGTCAAATCTATTGCCCATGTATTCATGTCAATAAAATTCTATTGGATTTTGGTTATGCTTGTTCATTTATGTATTTTCTGTAATTGTTTTCATACAATAAGGGTAGATTTGAATAGTTGTAACAAAGACTGGCCTGAAAACATTGAATCATTTCCTTTTTTGGACCTTTAGAATAAAATACTGTATACATCTAGTTCAGAAAATATTAATAGCTAATATTATGTTGAGAGTTTTTTATATAATGAGCATTATACAACATGTGTGACATGAATTACCTCATTCTGCTCCCAGTCTTATGAGGTAGATTTTATTTGTATTTTCCTGAAGGAAGAAAACTTGTACAGAAAGGTTATATAATAAAAACTTACCTAGCCATTTAAATAAAAAAATTTAAAATGCCGTCAAGTCAACGTGTCAGAAAAGACTTCCATATTACTAAGTTTTCAAGGAGGCAATTTGTTGAGCTTTTTTCTGAGATGTCTCTGAGTAGGGTTTGAATCACAAATGTTTTTATTAAGAATCAAAGGTTTATTTGTTTGTGCTACTCAATAACTCCATAGTGAATAAAAGAGTTGGGATTTGGCTCATGCTCTGAACCTCTGTGGTCTACCACACAAGACTTTATCAGATCTCTGTCTCCATTAGAATAAAAGCTCCAGGCTACCAATATAAGGCATCACTTAGCTAAATTATCTATTCATTGAAGAAAGGAAGGATTGAGCTGGATTTTAACCCAGCCTTTAATGAGCATGTTAACTCTGACTATTTGAATCAATCTTCTATATCTACTTTTACCTTTCAGGAAGGATTCAATTTTCTAGCAATGAGGCATTTTCCTCTTCTTACAATCTAATGATCATTTGTTGTAATACTAAGTATCATAGTGTCCCATCAAACTGTTAAACATAAAACCTATTCATGTACAATCTTCAGAGTTGCATCTTCTTTCAACTCAATGGAAGGGGAGGGAGTCTTATAAAGGCCTCATATGTCACCTTGGCACATTAAGAGAGTCTTTTAAAAAAGAGATATGTGCTATGCCAACCACAGTTAAGACCCAGTGAGTTAAGGAAAGCATAGATTTCCACACTGCCTTGCTCACTTAGAGAAGTATAATTTTACCAGCGATGAAAGCTTCACATGCATCAGTTTTCCCATCTGTAAAATAAGGATGACAATACTGACCTTGACAGATTCTTATGGAGAGTATACTTTAATGTTTACATTAAGTAGGATGGCAAGTACAGAGTGTTTAATAAATTATTCTCAAGGCCAACACATTAATATATGACCTTCAGCCAGAACTTAGTGATACCAAGATTAAAATATTACTTTCCTAGCATTAAAGAGCCTTCATCATCTACAGATGAGACAAGACAGATATAAATTCATACTGTCCTTCACTTGCCCCCTTCATGGGCATTCAGGTCAGAGTGAATAAATAGGTCCTAAGGAAGCTATGGGATATCAACTGAAATATTTCAAATGATACAGCTCTGAATGTGCTCACCAGTTTATGCCAAGAAATTTGGAGGACAGATTCCTGGCAGATTGACTAGGAGAGATTTGTGTTTGTTCTCATTCCCAAGAAAGGTGATGCAACAGAATATGGAAATTATTAAGAACTATCACTATTACCACATGCAAACAAAATACTGCTGAGGATGATTCAAAAACAGCTAGAACAACTATCAATCAATGTATCCACGTATAGTTCAGCCTTTAACAACTACACCTCCAAAGAATCTTGTACAGGCATCAGTGTCTCTTAAAAAATCAACTTTTGGTTAAGTATGTTCTGGAAACCATCATTTGAGATCTTAAAAATTATACTATGTGTCATCCCCAAATTGAAATAGTGTACTGCTTCCTTGTGGCACAAACATGTTCTTCAAAAATGTGATCACTGGTCAATACTATTCTAAATAAAATTATTTTCTTAAAACAACAACAACAAAAACAGCAAACAAACCCAGTGAGAACAGTGCATAAACAACCAGACGTTCAAGCTGCATTTAGAAGAACCTGTGGCACCAGGGAGATAATTGCTGATGTCAGATGGAAACTGGCTGAAAGTAAAGAATTTTAGAAAGATATCTATTTGTGCCTTATTGACTATGCAAAGATACTTGATTGTATGGATCATAACAAATTATGGCTAACATTGAGAAAAATGGGAATTTCAAAAACACTTAACTGTGTTGGTGCAGAACAGAGCTATTGTGCAAACAGACCAAGGAAGCTCTGTTTAGGTTAAAATTAGGAAAATTGTGTATCAGTGTTGTATCCTTTCTCCATATTTATTAAATCTGCATTCTGAGAAGATTATTTGAGAAGAGGGACTCTGTGAAGAAGAGTGTAGCATCAGGATAGGAGGAAGACTCATCAATTAATTACCTTTGTTATGCAGATGACACAACCTTGCTTGCTGAAAATGAGATCTGGAGCCTTTGCTACAGAAGATCAAAGATTGCAGCCTTCAATATGAATTGTATCTCAACATTAAAAAAAAAACAAAAACAAAAAAAAACAACAAACCCATCAGCCACTGGATTGAAACTGTAACAACTTTATATAATTTGGATCCAAAATCAATACACTTGGTACTAGCAGTCAGGAAATTAGGAAATATATTGTGCTGGGAAAGTCTATATTCACTGACCTCTCCAAATTATTGTGGAGCAATGATGTCAGTTTGAGAACTAAGGTGTGTCTGACTCAGGTCATGGTCTTTTCAGTCATTTGCTATACAACTGAGAGCTGGACAACAGATAAGGATGACAGAAGAAGAATCATTGACTTTGAATTATGATGTTGGAGAAGAATGCTGAATATCTCATGGACTTCCAAACCAAAAAAAACCCAAAAAACAAAAAACGATATGTCTTAAAGACGGTGCAGCCATAGTACTCCTTGGAGGCAAAGATGATGAAACTTCATCTCATATACTTTGTGTATTTTTCTAGGAAATACTATTCATTAGAGAGGGACATCATGCTTGGGAAGGTAGATGGACAATGAAGGTGAGGAAGACCCTCAACCAGGTGGATTGACACAGTGATTATAGCAATGGGACTGGGGATGTCAAAGATTCTGAGGATAGCACAAGATATGGAGAGATTTAGAGTTGTTGTTCATAGGGTCACTATGAGTTGTACTCCACTCAAAGGCATCTGACAACAACAGCGAGGAATTGTAAGAAACTTTGGTAATATATGAGTACATTATGAGTTGAGTTATTAACAAAAATAAGAGTAAAAAATAAATCACTTGCACTGAGTTTGGATGTTTAGTTTTAAAAAGGAATTGTAGGCTAACAAAACCCACCAGCCAAGGGAGCTCTGGTGGCCTAGTGGCAAGAAGCCGCACTACAATCCCAGAGGTATGCAGTTTGAATCCACCAGATATTCTGCTGAGGGAAGGGCAATCTCCTCCTGTACTAGGCAGATCTGATTTGATGATACATACACAAAGAATAATAAAGTAAAATAAAATAATTTTTTAAAAAACCCACCGACCTAATATCAATAAATTTCCTATACAGAGAGTACTTTAACAAAAGTTGTTAAATGTTCAAAATATATTTTTATACTAATAAATTAGCCAAGTCTATTACCCAGGAGACTGGGCTCTATGAAGAGAAGTGTGGCATCAGGATTGGAGGTAGTCTCATCAACAGTCTGCATTATGCGGATGATGCAACCCTGCTTGCTGAAACTGAGGAAGACCCAAAACGCTTGCTGCAGAAAGTCAGGGACTACAGCCTTCAGTATGGATAGAGGCTCAATATCAAGAAAACAAAGATTCTCACCACTGGGACAATTGGCAGCATCAGGATAGATGGTGAAGAGATTGAGATTGTAAACAGCTTTAGTTTACTAGACTCCACAATCAACACTCTTGGCACCAGCAGTCAGGAAATTAAAAGACATATTGTGATGAGAAAGGCTGCTCTTAGAGACCTCTCTAAAGTACTGAAGAGCAAAGCTATCAGTCTGGAGACTAAGGTGCACCTGATACAGGCCATGGTCTTTACAATCATTTCCTATGCAACAGAAAACTAGACAATTACAGAAGGAGAATTGATACCTTTGAGCTGTGGTGTTGGAGAAGAGTATTGAATACTCTATGAATGGACTCCTAAGAGAATGAACAGGTTGTCCTGGAGAGGGTGAAGCCAGGCTGCTCCTTGGAGACAAGGATTCTGAAGCTTTGTCTGACATACTTTGGACATATTGTAAGGAGGGACCAGTCCTTGGAGAGGGACGTCATGCTTGGGAGGGTGGAGGGACAGCACAGGAAAGGAAGACCTTCAATGAGATGGATTGATTCAGTGCCCAGGGTAATGGGAGTAGGTATGTCGGAGACAATGAGATTGGCACAAGATAGAGCAGGGCTTAGGGTTTTTGTACGTAGGGTTACTATGAGTCTCAGGAGACTCGATGGCACATAATAAGAACAACTAGCAAAAATGTCATAAAATTTTCATTCACAATGAGGGATAACATGAAACACAATGTATACAAAGTTTGCACGCAAACCAATACAAAATAAGCTTTCATTTTTTTCTTTTTAATTTTTTTATTAATTTCAATGAATATCTACAGACATTTTGGATTTCCATTCATTCATTGTTGCACTTTTCTCCCCGCCAACGCCACCCCCACCCTCAGTTCGCTCTTCTTCTTGAAAAGCAAAAGAAACACTCCGTCACTGGTATACAATCCCCACCCCCCGCACACGCCCACCGCCACCCCCACCCAGAGTATACTCCACTCTGCAACCCTCATTCCGAACTCTTATGATAATCATAATGCCCTAAAATATATTACTTTTAAACTATTCTCTCCCTCATCGGCTTCAATGCAGTAAACACAATTTATCCAGTTTTTCCCCCACCCTGAT
>NW_006400035.1:1439920-1445065 GCF_000299155.1 Elephantulus edwardii
GTTTTTTTTAAAAAAAAAAGAAAAAGAAACCAATACATATTTTTTCATTCACTAAAATCTAAAAAAAAAAAAGTTTAAGACCACCACTCAGTAATGAAATATTGTGTAAACTGACAGAACTTCCTAGAAGCAAGACTTTGTTGTTTGCTATTTACCTTCGAATCAGAACTGACACATAGTTGACTCTTCAGCAAGTTTTAAGGGGTTAGTAAATTGCACGGGATGAGATTGTGCATCTTTCTCCCATGGTATAACTTGTGGATTTGAACTACATACCTGTGAGTGATTGCACAATTCCTTATTACTGGATCATCAGAGCTCTCAGAAGCAACACTGTAGGCACACAAATGGCAAAATTCAGTGTCCTGTTTACAGTCATTTTGGAGTAGAGGAAAAAAATGAAATAAATGTACAAATCACTAAGGAACACGTGATCTTCATCCTTGTGGAATTCTGGTGCTGCTTCTTGTTGTTGTTGTTGTTGTTGTTGTTGTTGTTAGATGCCATTGATTAAGTACAACTCATAGTGACCCTATGAACAGATCTGAACCCTATGCTATCCTATGCCATCTTCACACTTTCAGACACACTAGAGCCCATTGCAGTAGTCACCGAGTCAATTCACCTGGTCGAGGGTCTTGTCCTTCACCAACCCTCCACCCTTCCAAGCATTATGTCCCTCTGCAAGGAATAGACCCTCTTAGCAATATGCCTGAAGTATATGAGGCTAAGCCTCATCATTCTTGCTTCCAAAGAGCACTCCAGCTGCATACTCTCCAAGACCTATTTGTTTATTCTTTGGGCTATCTATGGGAAGTTCAGTGCTCTTCTCCAACACCACAGCTCAAAGGCATTTAACTGACATCACTACTCCACAATAATTTGGAGAGGTCCCTAAGTGCGACTTCTCTGGTGCAATGTGTCTCCTTATTTCCTGACTGCTGGTACCAAGTGTGTTAATTTGGGGTTCAAATAAAATGAAAGTGTTGACAGTTTCAGTTTCTTCTCCATCTATCATGATGTTGCCTATTGGTCTGGTGGTAAGAATCTTTGTTTTCTTGAAATTGAAATGCAATCCATTCCAAAGACTGCATTCCTTGATCTTCTGCAGCAAGTGCTTCAAGTCCTCCTCACTGGTACTTGTAGCGAAGAAAAGGCAATAGGAAAAATTGGAACATGGTCATTCTAAATGGAGGCTACAAGGAGAGTCCTGTAGATTTGGGATTTTTTATGGGGGAGGGAGATCACATGACAGGCATAATCTAAACTGGATTCTACAACCTGAGTAGATTCTAGGTTGGTAATGAAGAAAGAGTCTGCACTATAAGCATATGGAATACTATGATCAAGTAGAAACCAATAAATTAATAATCCCTACTGATGGGCAAGTCAAGGAAAGAATGAAAAACTGTTAGGTAGATTTACACCAGGTTCTCCTTGCCAGTGAATACCTAGCCGTAGAGGTAACAACCAGACCTGTGCATTTTACAATTTCTATAAACAAGCATTTATACAAGAAGCAGGTTATGCTTGAGCTTCTTCCTAAGAAACCTATGAAGGTTTGCTCAGATCTCTGCATGCTTAGTGGTTGTAATCCTGGCTCTACCATTTAACCTTTAATAGAGTTATATTTTATTACTATGTATTTGGTACTAACAATTATTCATTTGGCAGCAGTTTGAGGATGGTCAAAGTCAGTGTTGCAAATCCTTAGGAATTTGTTTGAGTCAGCAGTAAGGACTGACATTATCTCTCACTCTCTCTCTCCCTTTCTCTCTCCTTCTCCCTCTCCTTTTCCCTCTCCCTGTCTTTCTCTTTTCCCCTACTCAACATGGCTAAGCAGAATGAAGTAATTGAGTTGCTTTAGGAACCAATAATATAGAGACTGTAAGCCTTTTACATCAGAATCATGCTCCTTTTAGCAGCATGAGTGATGCTGAACAGAATTGGACTGAGACAACAGCAGAATCACTTCTTGCTTATTCTCTGACACACAGTTATGGTATGAAACAAAGAGGAGGAAATCCTATTCTATTAAATTCTTTCTCTCTCTTTTTCCCCCCACCAAGCACAGAGGACTCCCCTTTGCATGTGCTCTCTTATTTAAGCCTTACATCATCAGATTTCATAGAAGACTAAGATGCCCCTGATCTTAGCCCTGGTGTTTTCAATTGCTTTCTATGCAGTTGCTTCCTGGATTATTTGAGTTGTACTATGAATAAAGGTTATAGAGTGGGAATTTAATACTTTAGATCGTTGTATTGGAAAAAAGAGAAATTCTATAGATTGTCAAAAGAACAAACAAATTCTTGGAGGAATTGCACCCACAGAGCACCCTGAGGTGCAAGGATGGTGTAACTTGATCTCATATTCTTTGGGTATGTTGTTAGGAGGGGCTAGATACCATGCTGGGAAAGGTGAAAAGTAAGAGAAAGAGAGGAAAGTATACAATGACTTTACCTTCAGCAAAGTATACAATGACTATAGCTATGGACTTGAGTAGATCAGAGATGATAAGGATGGTACAGGATAGGGGTCTAGCCACCTTCACAACACCCAACAACAAAATCAACCAGATGAAGTACGTAGAATTGATACTAACATCACCTGACAGATGACAAAACTAAATCTAAAGAATTTAAGGAACCAGCTCACAATAGCTGGTAACTGACAGCTAAAATAGGTGTGTCAGAGATGATGAGATTGGCGCAGGATAGTACAGAGTCACTATGAGTCGCAGGCAACTCAATGGCACATAACAAGCAAGAATCACGGTATAGTTATCCATGTAACCTTGTGCCAGTTACTTAACTTGACATTCTGAATCTTGGTCCTTAAAACAAATATCTCATACTGAACATGTACTAGTGGAATAATATAAATACATCACTAGTCAGAGTGGCTTTTACATAGCAGCTATTGTTATTGTCGTCATAATACACATAGAGGAAAATGCAGAGAGTATTTTTGAGAACTATTCCAACTACACTCAAGATTTAGTCTAACAGAAGCAAGATACTCACGTAAAAGGAATAAACCAAAGACATATGATTGAATATAAAATGTCCTAAAATGGAATGTTGTGTAGATCAGTAATTGTTGGAAAAAGCGGCACTAGTTTTGAATCTTAATAAAATTGTCACATGCAATTGATGAGCATAAAAAGCAGTAGAAGAAAGATTTGGAACCAGGAAGTGGCCAAGTGTATTCAGTTAAATAAAGACTGTAGTAATTTCATGATAACATTGTCATGGATTGAATTGTGATTTCTCAAAATATATGTATGTAACAATATAACATAGAGGCTATGTACGTATCTGTTAGTTTTAGAAGGTTTAAGAGTGCAGTGCAACCCTTCCTAATCCATCACAGCCCTAATTAAATGTAAAGAGAGTTCCTCTAGAGGGTAGCCTCTAAAATCTTTTCTCTCACTGAATTGAAAGTAGAAGAAAATAAGCCAAGGTGGGAGTAGAAAGGTCCCCAGAAAAACCAAGAAATCATTGTCAGGAGTGATGTGCATTTTTTTGGACCTTGCATTACAAAATTCTTTGACTATGGAGAAGGCAAGAACACATGGAAATCTACAGGAGACACTGAGCCTGTAGATGTGAAAGGAAAGAAAGACTTAACCTCCATAATAGACAGAAAGAGAGGTCGTTCCTCTATCCTTAATTTCCTGTATCCTTAATTTAGGACCTCCTTAGGAAGCTGGACTGACGATATACTTAGGAAAGAAAAAAACTCTGAAAACCCTACAAACAAGAGAGTACAGAAATAGGGGTAGAACCTACACTGGAAGTCATCTTCTAAAATGAGGAGAAATAGCTGCTGTTGTTATTGTTGTTGTTGTTATGTGCCGTCGAGTCGCCTGCGACTCATAGCGACCCTATGTACAGCAGCCCTAAACTCCGCTTTGTCCTGTGCGAATCGCACAGTCTCCGACACTCCCATCCCAATTATCCCAGTCACTGAATCAATCCACCTCATAGAGGGCCTTTCTCTCCTGCGCTGTCCCTCCACCCTCCCAAGCATGATGTCCCTCTCTAAGGACCGGTCTCTCCTCACAACATGTCCAAAGTATATTAGAAGGAGCCTCAGAATCCTTGCCTCCAAGGAGCCACCCAGTTTAACCCTTTCCAGGACAAATATGTTTGTTTTCCTAGCAGTCCATGGTATTCTCAATACTCTTCTCCAGCACCACAGCTCAAAGGCATCAATTCTCCTTCTATCCTCCCTGATCATTGTCCAACTCTCTGATGCATAAAAAGTAATTGTGGAGACCATGGCCTGTATCAGACGCACCTTAGTCTCCAGAGAGACACCATTGCTCTTCATTACTTTAGAGAGGTCCCTAAGAGCACACTTTCCCATGGCAATGCGCCTTATAATTTCCTGGCTGCTGGTACCAAGACTGTTGACTATGGAGCCAAGCAAACTAAAGCTGTGTACAATCTCAATCTCTTCACCATCCATCCTGATGCTGCCAATTGGTCCAGTGGTGAGAATCTTTGTCTTCTTGACATTGAGCCTCAATCCATATTGTAGGCTGCAGTCCTTGACCCTCTGCAGCAGGCGCTTCAGGTCCTCTTCAGTTTCAGCAAGCACAGTTGTGTCATCAGCATAACACAGATTGTTGATAAATCCTCCACCAATCTTGACCCCACATTTCTCCTCATAGAGCCCAGCCTCCCGGATAATCTGTTCTGCATATAGGTTGAAAAGTTATGAAGATAGGATGCATCCCTGGCATATGCCCTTCCCAATTTTGAACCATGCAGTGTTCCCTTGTTCTGTTCTGATGACTGCCTCCTAGTCCAAGTATAATTCTCACATTAGAACGATCAAGTGTTCTGGGATTCCCATTCTTCTCAGAGTCAGCCATAGTTTGTTATGATCTACACAGTCAAATGCACTTGCATAGTCAATGAAACACAGATAGACATTCCTCTGGTATTCCCTGCTTTCAGCCAAGATCCTGGAACATGAAATGCACAAAGAATAAATGTAGGAAAACTGGATGTTGTCAAAAAGCACAAAGCATGAATGTAGGAAAACTGGATATTTTATTGGAAGTCTTGGCAGTAGCAATAAGACAAGAGAAGGAAATAAGAAGAATCCAAATTGGAAAAGAGGAAGTAAAATTAT
>NW_006400035.1:1447210-1452735 GCF_000299155.1 Elephantulus edwardii
ATGGAAATCCAAAACCTCTGTAAAAAAAAAAATTATAAAAAAATAAAATAAAAAGGAGCTTATGAAGTTCAATATTCTAGGCATTAGTGAACTAAGATGGACTGGAAGGATAGGGGGCTCTGGCAGTCTAGTGGTAAGAAGCTGTGCTGCAATTCTGAAGGCATGTAGTTCAAATCCGCCAACTACTCCAAAGGAGAAGGATAGGCAATCTCCTCTCCTGTGGTTTATTACATGGTTGGTTCCAAGTTGCGGGCACATAACAACAATTATACCCTATCATCAGCATATAGAGGTAATTCTACCTCCTATTTGCTAATTAGGATGCTTCTTGTTTCCATCTCTTGCCTAATTGTCCTACCTGGGATTTCTAATAAGAAATAGAAGTGGTGGTAACGGGCATCTTTGCCCACAGTCTATTCACAAGGGGAATGCCTTTAGTCTCTCTCCATTGACAATGTTAATAATGTTGACTCTTGGATTTCTGTATATATATTTAAAATATTGAGAAAATTCCCCTCTATTAATATTTTGTTGAGTATTTTAGTCAGGAAGAGGTGTTGTATTTTGTCCAAAGTCTTCTCTATTCAATTAATATGATAATATGGTTCTTGTTCTTTGCTTTATTAGTCTGATTGATTGCATTTTTTTCCTTATTTTGAACTATCTTTAAATGCCTTTTTTGAATCCCACTAGATCATGATGAATTATTTTTATATACTATTGGATTCTATTAGCTATATTCATGAAAGATAGTTGTCTATGGTTTTCCTTTGTTATTATATCTTTGCCTGGTTTCAGTTTAACAGTGATGCTTGCTTAGTAGAAGGGCCCTTGTAATGTTTCATCTCTTTCAGTATTATGAAACAAGAAGAATTACTAACAGTTCTTCTCTGGATAGTTCATAAAATTGACCAGCAAAGCCTTTTTGGTCAGGGCTTTTGTTGTTGTTCAAAGTCTTTCTGCAATCTACTCAATTTCTTCTTTTGTGATGGGTCTGTTCAAGTGTTCTTCTGTGTGTGTCAATTTGGGTAGATGTGAGTTTCTAAGAATTTTTCCATTTCCTTTAGGTTTTCAAATTTGTTAGCACATACTTCCTAAACCTCCAGAAACTTTGATAAATATCAATAGTCATAGAAAGGCTTCAGGCCTTTTGATCATAGGGTCGCTATGAGTCATGCTTGACTCACAGGCAATCAACAATAATAACATAGCTTTTCATATCATTTTATTTTTATTATTACTATTATTATTATTATTATTTTCATTTTATCTGGTTTTGCTGTTGACATAACCTCTTACATTTCTTATTCAAGTTATTTTCTTTCTGTGGTTTTTGTTGTTTTTGTTAAATTTGCCAAAAAAAATGCAACCAGGAGAGGATAAAATCAACAAATAGTACATTCTTACAATCAAATTCCAGTGTGCCTTTCTCCAATAAGATAAAAAGAAAACCAGCAGATTGGGAGAAAAACTATTGAGAAATGACATTTCAGACAAGAGTCTCATAACTAAAGTTTACAAAAATATTACAAGTCTCCCCCCAAGGTAAGAGTAATAACCTAAAAACAAAACTAGCAAAAGACTCTTCACGAAGGAGAACATACAGATAGCTAGCAAACACATTAAAAATGCTCAAAATAAGTAGAATTAGAGAGATGCAAATCAAAACAACAATGAAATATCACCTTACTGCAGCTTCATTAGCAAAGTTTAACAGCACAGCAGACACAGAAAATAAATGCTGGAGAGATCTACAACCAGGAGAAGATAAAATAGATGAATGGAACCTTCTAAGAATCAAATCCCTATGTACATCCAAAAACTTCTCCAACAGGGAAAAAAGGGAAGCCACAGACTGGGAAACAGTGTTTAGTAATGACATGTCAGAGAAGGGACTTATATCTAGAATTTATAAAATACTTGAGCACCACAACAAGATAAAGGTAAATAATCCAATTGAAAAATGGGCACAGGATATGAACAGACACTTCACCAAAGAAGATATTCAGATTGCCAACAAGCACATGAAGAAATGTTCAAAATCCCTAGCCCTAAGAGAGATGCAAACCAAAACAACGATGAGATATCATTTCACCCCAGTAAAAATAGCAAAATTTAACAGAACAGCAAGCAACAAATGCCGGTGGGGTTGTGGAGGGACTGGAACACTTATTCACTGTTGGTGGGAGTTTAAAATGGTACAACCACTGTGGAAAACAGTGTGGCGTTTTCTCAAAAAGTTGCAAATAGAGATACCATTCAACCCAGCAATTCCACTACTGGGAATATACTCTAAAGAGACCATAAACGACATCCAAGCAGATACATGCACACCCATGTTTATTGCAGCTCTGTTCACAATAGCAAGGAGTTGGAAACAACTTAAGTGCACATCAACAAACGAATGGATAGAGAAACCGTGGTATATTCACGCAATGGAATACTACGCTGCATTGAAAAACAAGGAACTCATGCAATATTATTCAAAATGGGTGACCCTGGAGGACATTATGCTGAATGAAATATCTCAGTCACAAAAGGACAAATACTATATGGTGCCACTGTTGTAGAATGACGCTGACATTGGGGTGGGGGTAGGACTGAGAAAAACTGGATAAATTGTGTTTACTGCTTTGAAGCCGATGAAGGAGAGAATGGTTTAAAAGTAATATATTTTAGGGCATTAGGATTATCATAAGAGTCCGGAATGAGGGTTTCAGAGTATAGTATACTGGGGATGGGGGTAGGGATGTGCGGGGTGGGGAAAGGGATTGTGTACCAATGAAGGAGTTTGTCTTTTGCTTTTCAAGGAGTGGAGCGAACTGGGGATGGGGGTGCGGTGGGGGAGAAAAGTGCAGCAATGAATGAATGGAATTTAAAAAAAAAAACACAACACAACATTAATGCAAGAAACAAAAAGAAAACTGGAAAAATGGAAGAATATACCTTGCTCATGGATAGGAAGACTCAATATTATGAAAATGACAATCCTACCAAAGGCGATTTACACTTCAATGCAATCCCAATACTTATTCCATTCTTCAATGAGATGCAAAAGGCAATCTCCAATTTCATTTGGAATGGAAAGGGGCCCCAATTAAGCAAAGCATTTCTTAAAAAAGAAACAAGGTAGGAGGCATCTCACGCCATGATTTCAAATCCTACTACTGTGACAGTCAAGGTAGCGTGGCATTGGTACAATGACAGACACATAGATCAACGGAATGGAATTTAGAAACCCAGAAACAGTGTTGGCAAAATTGGAAAACTATCTGCAGAAAATTAAAACAAGACCCACACCTCATAACATATACAAAAACCAACTCTAGTTGGATCAAAGACTTAGGACTAAAATCAATGACTATAAACTTCATTAAAGTAAAGCTTGTAGAACCCTAGAAGCACTAATCCACAACTTGAACAGTCTTCCAAGCATTCTAAAAAACTACAACCAGGAGAGGATAAAATATATGAATGGGACCTTCTAAAAATCTAATCCCTAAGCACATCCAAAAACTTCTTCAACAGGATCAAAAGGGAAGCCACAGACTGGGGAAAAATATTTGGTAATGACATGTCAGATAAGGGACTTATATGTAGAATTTATAAAATACTCAAGCACCACAACTAGATAAACAACCCAATTGAAAAATGGGCACAGGACATTTACAGACACTTCACCAAAGAAGTCATTCGGATGGCAAACAAAACGTGAAGAAATGTTCAAAATCCCTAACTCCAAGAGAGATACACATCAAAACAACTATGAGATATCATCTCACACCAGTTAAGAATAGCAAAATTTAACAGAGCAGCAAACAATAAATGTTGGGAAGGTTGTGGAGAAACTGGAACTCTTATTCACTGTTGGTGGGAGTGTAAAATGATGTAACCACTCTGGAAGACAGTATGGCACATTCTCAAAAAGTTGCAAATAGAGATATCATTTGACCCAGCAATTCCTCTACTGAGAATGTACCCTTAAGAAACCATAACTGCCACCAAAGCAGATATATGCCCAGACATGTTTATTGCAGCTTTGTTCACAGTAGCAAAGAGTTAGAAGCAACCCAAGTGCCTATCAACAAATGAATGAATAGAGAAGCTGTGGTATATTCACACAATGGAATATTATGCAGCACTGAGAACAAAGAACTAGTGAAATAGTACACAAAATGGGTGACCATGGAGGACAATGATGCTGAGTTAAATATCTCAGACACAAAAAGACAAATAATGCACTGTTATAGGACAGGACTGACATGGTTGTTGGGGGAAAATAAGAAAGAAAAGATGTGGTAAATAATGTACACGGCATTGAAACAGATGAGAGAGAGAAATGGATAAAAGAAATATATGATTAGGTATTAGGTATCTTGGCATGACAAGAATCCAGAACAAGAGTTGCATAGTAAAGTGGTTGGGAGGAGGGGACTGTATAATAGTGAAAAAACTTTTTTCCAAAGAAAAAAGCAAACTAGGGGGAGAAAGGACAGAGAAGATAATGTGCAACAATGAATGAATGAAAATCTATGTTCTTTATAAACTTTCATTAAAATCTCAAAAAAAGAATAAATTAACAAAAAAATAGTATTACCATTTATTGGTGACAAACAATATGTTTTATTTATACTCCATGGGGGAAAAAATTCCTGTGTAAACAAGACATCAAAACGTAACTTGTAAAACACCCATGCATAGCTGGCTCACATGTCTGTACACATTCACAAGAACAAAAGCAACACAGTTTTCTATTTTTGGACAGAGTAAAAAGAAAACCTACTGACTGGGAAAAAACATTTGGCATTACCACAATGAGATACCATCTCACACCAGTAGCAGGGGCAAAGTTTAGCAGGACATTAAGTACTAAATGCTGGAGAAGATGTGGTGAGATAGGAAATCTTACACATTGAAGGTGGGATTACTAAATGGTACTACCATGCTGGAAAGCAGTTTGACACTTCCTCAAAAAAGCTGTACATAGAAATTCCATATGACCCAGCTATTACACTGTGTGGAATATACCCCAAGAGAATAAGAACTGAGACACATTGTACGCCAATGTTCATAGCAGCATTATTCAACATCACAAGAACATGGAAATAGCCCAAATGTCCAGCCATCACTGAATGGATTGACAAGTTATTGTACGTTCATACGATGGAATTCTATGCAGCATATAGAAGCAAGGATTTTGGAAATTACTATCTATTTTTAAAGACTGGAGAGCATTTTGTTAAGTGAACTAACTCAGTATCATAAGGACAAATACTGTTGTTGTTGTTGTTGTTGTTGTTGTTGTTGTTGTTGTTGTTGTTGTTATGTGCCGTCGAGTCGCTTGCGATTCATAGCGACCCTATGTACAACAGCCCTAAACTCTGCTCTGTCCTGTGCCAAGCGCACTGTCTCTGACACTCCCATCCTTATTATCCCAGTCACTGAACCAATCCACCTCACAGAGGGCCTTACCCTCCTGCGCTGTCCCTCCACCCTCCCAAGCATGATATCCTTCTCCAAGGACT
>NW_006400035.1:1453615-1461153 GCF_000299155.1 Elephantulus edwardii
CTACAATATCCCTAGTACCACAACCCCTTCTAAACCCAGCCTGGACTTCTGGTAGTTCTCTGCTGATGTGCTGATCCAGTCGTTTTTTTATAATCTTCAGTGAAATCTTGCTTGCATGTGAAATCAGTGAGATTGTTCTGTAGTTTCCACATTCTGTTGGGTCACCTTTCTCTGGGATAGGAACTAATATAAATCTCTTCCAGTCAGTTGGCCAAGTGGTTGTTCTCCAGATACTGTATAAGACCATTATTTGAGAAAGAGTATGAGGGTCCAATGGAGGGCACATAGTGGTGAGGATGGAGGATGGAAGAGGGAGGCATTAATCATAAGGTCACACTATTTGATGGGAGAATGAAGGAAATGGAAAAGATACTGTGTGGAAAACAATGTATATGAACTTTGTAAATAAACCAGTATAAAATAAAAATTTTGGGGGAAAAAAGCAAAACAATTTTCTATAGAAACACAAGTTGTTGTTCCTTGGCCTACATGGAGATATAGTTAACAATGTAAAGCCCTCAGGGAAAATCAACTTCCAGTTTTCTATGGACTACATGGGATCATATCCTATGTGTAGTGAAAACTATGGGTCCTGAAAAGCTGTATGTATGTATGCACACAATTGGTTTCATAATCTTTAAAGCAAAGATCGGAGAGTACTTGTGTAAGTCATTGCATTGACCAAAGTAAAAATAAAATAGAAGAGGGACCAAATCATTATTTGAAGTTTAAAATTCCGAAAGCCTTCAATTTATATGACAGGGAGAGACGTCATCAAGGTATTTCTGGAAAGGCCAGGACCGTGTCAGCTGAGCTAGAGGACATGCAGTCTACTCACTGCAATGGTGCTGGGTATGTTGTTATTGTTGTTCTGTGCCATCGAGTTGCTTGCAACTTATAGCGACCCTATATACAACAGCCCTAAACCCTGCTCTATCCTGTGCCAATCGCACTGTCTCCGACATACCCATCCCAATTACCCCAGTCACTGAATCAATCCACCTCATAGAAGGCCTTTCCCTCCTGCGCTGTCCCTCCACCCTCCCAAGCATGATGTCCCTCTTCAAGGACCGGTCCCTCCTTACAACAAGTGCAAAATATGTTAGGCAGAGCCTCAAAATCCTTGCCTCCAGGGAGCTGCCCGGTTTAACCCTTTCCAGAATGACTCTGTTTGTTTTCCTAGTAGTCCATGGTACCCTCAATACTCTTCTCTAGCACCACAGCTCAAAGGCATCAATTCTCCTTCTATTCTCCTTAGTTACTGTCCAACTCTCTGATGCAGAACAAGTGATAGCAAAGACTATGGCCTGTATTAGATGCACCTTAGTCTCCAGAGAGACACCATTGCTCTTCATTACTTTGGAGAGGTCCCTAACAGCACACTTTCCCGTCACAATACATCTTTTAATTTCCTGGCTACTGGTGCCGAGAGTGATGACGGTGGAGCCAAGCAAATTAAAGCTGTGAACTATTTCAATCTCTTCACCATCCATCCTGTTGCTGCTAATTGGTCCAGTGGTGAGAATCTTTGTCTTCTTCACATTGAGCCTCAATCCATATTGAAGGTTGCAGTCCTTGACCCTCTTCAGCAAGCGCTTCAGGTCCTCCTCAGTTTCAGCAGGGTTGTGTCATCTGCATAATGCAGATTGTTGATGAATCTTCCACCAATCCTGACATGACACTTCTCATAGAGGCCAGCTAGGTCTGTTAGTTCAAGAAAATACACACTGATACCCACATACACATGAATATGATCTTTTCTGGTTAGGTTACTGATAAAATTCATCTCAGACAAATTTCTAAACTGTGCTATCTAACTAGATATAATTTAGAATCTTTCCAATAAAAATTGTATATAGTGTCATTTTAACTGAAAGGAAAATAATGAAACTAAGAATGTCTATTGTTGCCGAATGAGAAAGCTGTGGTTACGGTGGGCAGGAGGCGGGTGCAACCTCTACACCCTGGAAAGGCAGGAATGCTGATCATGAAGCAGCTGGTTTTTTTCTGGTGCTCACAATCTCAGGCCTGGCAGTTTGAAATGTTTACCCAGTTGGAGAAGGGTATGCTTTCTGTGGTTCCTTCTTTCACACAGCCAAAAATGATCAAAAAACCCCCCAAGCGCTGTGGTGCACAGGGTGAGGCCTCACAGCCCCCAGCAGAGGGGGCATGAGAGGCTGGGACCTCATGCTTGGCTGCTCACATGTGGGCAACAGGCACTTGCTCTCCTCTGACACAACAAATTGCATCTCCTGGTTCCTATCCCTCATAAATTCAAATTTTTTCAAAGCAATTTCAGTATTCTCAGTATGGATGTTCATGGCCAGTAAAGGCTCTGCAGCAACACACACACACACACCTGGCCCATTTCCTGTTCTCCACAGCTCTGTGCTCTGCTGGTCCAGCTCAGACAGCAACTTCAGGACTTTCAGTGCAGCCATATCATGACAGGACTCCACATCCTTTCCAACACCGTGACTGTTCAGAGGAGGCTGGAAGGAGAAATTGATTAAAGATACAAACTCATTCTTGTTTTGGGAGAAGTCTTTGTATTCACCCTAGAATCTCTGGACTCTGGAGATACAGTCCAGCTTCTCAGAAGGCCTCATGAGAGAACTGGGGACGGTGGGGGGGGGGAGTCGGTTGTTGCCTGAAGAGATATTATTCTTTAGAATGGTCTTGGCTATGGGTGAAGTGCCTCCATACAGCAACTGTGGAAACTCATGGCCATGACAGTGGCCTAGGCAGGATTCAGAGCTCCTCTGCAGAGACTTTTGGTGTGGTGTCCTTGACTGACTGACACCCATGGCCTGGGCCACCTCTGGCACCATGGGGAGAATGCCAGCAGGTGGTTCGATAAGGCATCCTAAACTCGTCTTCCTTTTACTAGTTCCGTTTTCATCCACAGAGCCAGGCTCAAGAAAAGTCACTTTCCTTTGATCCCTGGTTCCTTCACTGGTGCCTTCTCCCCTGATGTGAGGCTTGGTGGACTGAGCCTGAGGGACTTAGAACCCATGGATTTCCAGTGTGTTCTCAGCTGCATTCCGTGGGCAAAGTGGTTTCTGACCTTCACCTGCATCACACTCTCCCTTGGCCAGAGAGGAATGTGGACTAGCTCCTTCTCCTTTGCCTGCTGGATCTGGGCCAGTCTACTGACTGGTTTCATTCCCTGCCCCATAGTCTGGGCCTGTGTGGGCTTGACTTTGGATTTGGTGTTCTTTTTTATTCTGGGCTTTGCTCATTCCACTGAGGGCATAGGAGGTAACTTCTTCAGCTCGTCAAGGACAGCAATAGCAGCTTTATTCTTTGAAAACTTCCTGCTCTTCCCTTCACCTTCCCCTATGAATTCCCCAACAGACACTTTGGTCATAGAACTCTTCACGTCAGGTGGGCCTCAAATTTCACAGGCAAATTCCTTTTAAGTGCAATCTCAAACACTTGACTTATTTCCAAATGATTGACATTTTCTTCTTCCAATTCTCTTCCATTTACCTCCGGCCTCTCAGAAAGGGGTTCATCCTGCCAGATCCTCGATGGTTTAGAAGATGCATTGTGCTTCGTGGCCTGTCTCTTCCTTCCTTTTCCATTAAATTGCTGTCCTCCACAGAAAGTTCAACTTGATGAAGGAAAGGTGGAACTCATAAAGGATGAAAATACCTCAGGTGAGTGGCTCAAGATGAATGCCAGAAGACTTGATTCTTAGCTAACAGACTGTCTGCAAGGGGCACTTTGAAAGCCATGATCTTCTTTAGAAAGGTTTCTCTTATGTGAAAAATGAACCTTTGCCCAGTCATCCTCTTGGGTTATCAGGAAAAAATTTCCAGCTCAACCAAGATAAATGAACTTTCCCACCCTGAGGAATGTCCAAGGTCTGTTTGCCCCCCTGGAGCTGCAGGTGGAATTCAAGGCTGTGCAGCCGGTTCAGCATCTCCCATTTCTTCCAAGTTCAAACCTCTCACTTGATATTTTAAGGAAAGAATATTGGATTTGAAGATATTCTTAATGATCCCTCATAAAGTGAAGTCATGGGCGATCCCCACTCGGTGGTGGAGTACAAGTTTGGTTTCCTGTGGTGCAGCATGCTAGTAGCACATGCAGAAGGCTGTGGGGTGCTCAATTTGTCTTCTTGGATGTGTGCAACATTAAAAGCACTCACATACTAGATGACTGCCTAAATGGGGCGAAGGTAGTGATTTGAGGTTTTCCCTCTTCGCCTGTTGTAGTTGTAGGTGGACTGCATCAGAGAGTAAGTGTCAACAGGCTTGGACACTGGGGTTTTTCCAAGATTCATGCACAGTGCATGTAGTTCTACAGTAGAAATTATGCTTTCTGGCTGTTGCCAGGATTGTGCTCCTGGCCTGAGGTCCTGGGTGGTGGCCAAGAAGGAAGAAGAGAGAGGAGGGAGAGAAGAGGCAGGTGACCATGGAGGAGGTGGCCAGGGTTCAGGAAAACAGGGAGCCCAACAGGCTACAAACTCTCAGAAAGTGCCTCCATCTTCTTTTGATACTTTCTGGGCCATTCAAGATACTGCCCATAGCATTTTTCAATATTGCTAATGGAGGCTTTAAATTTATTTTTCACTTTTCTCAGCTTGAGAAAGGCAGAATGAGCTCTTCCCTTTTTATTCTCAAATTCCAGCTCTCTGAACATTCCATTATAATACTTTACTTTGTCTTCTCAAGCTGCCTTTCAGCTCCTTTACCTTGGTATGTTTTCCCTTTGTTTTGACATTTAAACTTTAAATGTTAAAGTTTAACATTTAAGCTTTGTTTTGACTTTGTTTTGATGTTCTAGTGCAATTTTTAGAGTCTCTTCTAATGTCCAAATAGGGTTGGGATTTTTTCCCCTTTCTCTTCTGTAATAATTTTTGCTTTCTTCATTCATGGGTGATATCTTTGATATCATCCCCCAAGTCATCCTGTCTTCAGTCATTGGTGTTCAGTGCCTCAAACCTATTCTTAAGATGATCTAGAAATTCAAATGGAATGAACTCAAGATCACATCTTGGTTCTCATGGACTTATTTTTCTTTGGACTCAATTTGAACTTGAACATGAGTAATTATGTAAGTGCATCAGGGTTGTATTCTCTCTCCATACCTATTCAATCTGTATACTGAGCAAATTATCCAAGAAGCTGGGCTCTATGAAAAGGAATGTGGCATTAAGATTGGAGAGAGACTTATCAATAACCTGCAGTAAGCAGAAGACTCATCAATACCCTGTGTTATGCAAATGACAAAATTGTGCTTGCCGAAAATGAGGAGGACTTGAAGCACTTGTTGAAGAAGATCAAGGAATACACTGTTTCATATATATTGCATCTCAATGTCAAGCAAAGGAAGATTCTTACCATTGGACTGATAGGTAACATCATTATAGATGGAGAAGAAATTGAAATTGTCAGCAAGTTCATTTTACTTGGCCCTACAATTAACACTCTTCGTACCAACAGTCAGGAAATCAGGGGATACATTGCACTGGGAAAGGGATCTCTCCAAATTATTGGGGAGTAGTGATGTCAGCTGGAGGACTAAGGTGCATTTGATTCAAGCTACGGTCTTTGCAATCACTTGCTATGCATCTGAGAACTGGACCGCAAATAAGGATGACAGTAGAATTGATGCCATTAGGCTGTGATGTTGGAGAAGAGCACTGAACATCGCATGGACTGCCAAAGGAACAAGTAAATATGTCTTGGAGAGGGTGCAGCCAGAGTGCTCTTTGGGAGAAAGGGTGATGTGGCTTCACCTCTCATGCTACATGATGCTCAGGAAAGTAGAGGGATGGTGAAAAGAGGAAGACCTACAACCAGGTGGATTGACATGGTGACTGCTGCAGTGGGCTCTAATGTGTCAGGAGGTGTGAAGATGGTACAGGATAGGATAGGGTTCAGATCAGTTGTTCTTAGGGTTTCTATGAGTTGTACTTAACTTGACAGCACATAACCCCAAGCAAAGTAAAGAATAGCTTGGATTTTAGTAAGATTCAAAGATAAAATAGTTAACTTTTCATTTATTAAGGTTTATCATTAATTAAGTGATGTTTTCTAGAGCAGATTATTTTTTTCATATAACAATTCCTGCATGTTTTCAATTGTGAAATTGATTATAATCCCCACATTTGAAACAGCACGTTCCCCTCTTCCACCCTGTGTTTTCAGTTTCCATTCACTCTTATTTCCTAACTCTTCCTGCCTTTTGAAATTTGCTTTTGAAATTTGTCCTTGGATAAATACTGACCTTTTGATCTCAAGGTGTTGTTCTTAGGAGCACACAGCGTTGTTTATACTATCCCTATATCTATCTATCTATCTATCTATCTATCTATCATCTGTATCATCTTTATCTATCATCTCTATCTATCTATAATCTATCTATCCATCTATATTATCTATCTATATATTATCTATCTATCTATCTATCTATCTATCTATCTATTATCTATCATCTCTCTATCATCAGTTGCCTGAATTGAGCTATGAGGTTGAAAGGTCAAATTTGTACGGGCATTTTAAGAAAGAGAAAATCACTCAACTTTTGAGCAAAAAGCTCAACTTTTGCCATTTAATCAGAAATTACTCATAGCTAATCTTTCAGCAGGCTTTCAAACGCTATAAATCACATGAGAGGAGATTGCTGGAGTCAAACCACCAGAAAGGTGCCATGTTTGAGTTTCATATTTCACTGGTGTTTTCTTTGCACTTAAAAAGCCATTGTTTCTTAACCATGACCCAATACTTCCATAGAATGAGTCACTGGGCCTGAAGCTTGGGACTGTAGTCTCAGAAAAACAACAAGATCAATTGGAATAACATAGTTCACAAAGTAAATGTTCTGCATTCTACTTTGATGAGTAGTAGCCTATTAAAAACTGCTAAATGGCCATCTAAGGTGCTTATCAAGAACTAAGAATAAGAAAGAAATTCAAAGACACATGGAAACATTTAGTCCCAGATAACTAATGGACCACATGAAGCTTCACTTCTGTGACCTTGAGACCTAAACTATCATTTACCTCTCTGAAAAGCATCACCGTAAAATGCCCTAGATAAAACAGGGGGAAAGGTGGAACAAAACTCAAAATCTTTCTTAAAAGATAAGTCTTTGATCAGATAGAGATTGGAGAATATTCTAAGATGATAACCTTTAGCCACTTTTCATTCCTAAAATGAAAGAGACCCCAATGGCTCAGTTAGCAGTTAAAATATAGACTAGTTTGAAAGGTGAAATGTCAAAACATTTAATATCTGTTTACTCTTACTTCAGATGAGCTCATCTGTGAGAAGAGAAGCTGTAAGCCAGGATTTAGAAAAAGAATTAAAAACTCAACTATCAGGCAGTAATGCTATGAGATAAGCAATATAATTCTAATACTTTTTACTACCACTACAACTGCTAGTAGTCATAGTAATAAACTTTGCTGGCATTGTTCTAGTTGTTGTTGTTATTATGTGCCATCGAGTCGTTTCCGACTCATAGCGACCCTATGCACAACAGCTCTAAACCCTGCTCTATCCTGACACACCCATCCCGATTAC
>NW_006400035.1:1481998-1483104 GCF_000299155.1 Elephantulus edwardii
ATTATTTGTGTTTTTTCTTTCTTTTCCTTTGTCAGTCTTGCTAATGGTTTGTCGATTTTATTGACCTTTTCAAAGAACCAACTCCTAGTTTTGTTGATAGTTTCGATTGTTTTTCGGTTTTCTACTTCATTTATTTCTGCTCTAATTTTTATCATTTCGGGCTTTTTAGAGGGTGTCAGGTTTTCTTGCTGCTCTTTTTCAATTTGCTGAAGATGTTGAGTTAGAGAATCAATGGTTAATTTTTCTTGTTTTTTGATGTGTTTGCTTATTGCTATAAATTGACCTCTAATTACTGCTTTGCCTGTTTCCCAAAGGTTTTGGTATGTGGTGTTTTCATTGTCATTTGTTTCAAGAAACTTTTTAATTTCATATTTTATTTCTTCTAGTACCCAGTCGTGTTCAAGCAAGGAGTTGTTCAGCTTCCAAATGCATGTTTTTTCTCCTTTATTGTCCTATTATTAATTTCTCATTTTGTAGCATTATAATCTGAAAAGATGTTTTGTATTATTTCTATGTTTTTGAATTTATTGATGCTTGGCTTGTGTCCCAGAATGTGATCTATTCTAGAGAATGTTCCATGTACATTGGGGAAGAAGGTATACTGTGTTTTTTGGGGGTGCATTAGCCTGTAAATATCTATGAAGTCAAGTTGGTTTATTGCATGGTTTAATTCTTCAGTATCTTTGTTGAGTTTCTCTCTGGTAGGTCTATCTTTTCTTGAGAGTGGTGTATTGAAGTCTCCAAGTATTATAGTAGTGTTGTCTATTCCCTTTTTCAGTTTTGTTAATGTTTGTTTTATGTAGTTTGCAGGTCTTTAATTTGGTGCATAGATATTTATTATTGTTATGTCCTCTTGTTCTAGTGACCATCTCAGCTTTATGTAATGACCTTCCTTGTCCTTTGTGATGGTTTTTACATTGATATTTACTTTATCGGAGATTAATATCGCTACTCCTGCTTTTTCTGGTTGCTGTTTCCTTGGTATATTTTACCCCACCCTTTTATTTTTAGTCTATCTTTATCTTCATTATTCAGGTGTGTCTCTTGTAGACAACATATTGATGGATTTTGGCTTTTTATCCAGTCTGCTACTCTTTTTATCTTCA
>NW_006400035.1:1484465-1486108 GCF_000299155.1 Elephantulus edwardii
GAAGGGCATGCACGTGGTTGTGGCAATCACAAGGACAGGTCAACCACTTGGGGGACCTCACTCAGGCCTCAGTTGTCTGGGTGTGCTTACAACTGGGGTCCCTATTCAAATTCCAGCTGTCCGTCTCCCACCCAGTGGTTTTCATTCACTGGTCCCTGTCCAGTGGTGCTCACGCAATTGCCCTTGCACCGTGGTCCCTGCCGATGAAGGCTCCTGGGTCAAGGGGACTCAACAAGACAAAGTCAAATTTCCACCAACCCATTTGCCTCTGGCTGGTCTCCAGTGTCCACAAAAGTTCCACTAAATTATCACTGGCCTGCTCTTTCCTGGGCAGTTGGCATGTCCTGAGAGAGCTCAGCCAACTTCCCACCAGTGGGCTCAACCTTGGGAACTCTCCCAGACAATAGGCGTTGCCCAAGAAAACCCAATTAGGATCCTAACAGCCTTTCTCGTGGCAGATCAGTCCCACAGCATCTTGATTGGTGGCTTCAGATGATGGTTGTCTCCATGGTGTGCCTTTGTGTGCTGACTCAGAATTGTATTGTCAACGGCTGTTGTTGTGTTGCGTGAAGGAGTCTCTAGTGGCCCTGGAACACCGTCAGGGGGTGCAGGGTTGTGGCGAGGCCACCAGAGTGTGCCAAAAGTGTGGGGGCGCGGGGTGGTGGTGGGGTGGTGTCCCTGGACACGGTGCTGTGACAGGGATAGGGGGTGCAGGGCTTGGGCAGTGTGGAAGTTAGAAGTTGCAGTCTGTTCCCAGATATTACGCTGCCAAGTCACCAGTCCTCAGCAAATAATCTGGAATCATTTTTTAGGACACGTATTTTTTGAAAGACTTCTAAATGAGAGGAATCATTTCACAATTTTGTATTAGATAATATTCAATTATGATCCATTGGGTTTTCATCAACTAATAATTGTAAGTAAATTATCAGGCTTTTCTTCCTAGTCTGTCTTAATATGACTATTCCTCTAAAACCTGTCTATCATTTTGGGTTTTTTAAATACTGGTGGCATAGTTTTCAAAATAATAGAATGTGCATGTCACAATACGACAAACTGATATATAGATGATTGAGCAGTAATAACAGTAAATTAACAGCCATGAATTTATCACAATGTGGAATGAATAGAATATTACTATATTTGTCTATGTCCAATCATATTCTTCACATACTTTTCCTTAAACAGAAGTCATAAACTTGTTCTTTTTCTATTCATTTACTCCTAAGCAAAATGTTGTTTAATTTTGCCTATATTTAGATTTAGTGAAAATAGTATCATAATGCATTTCCTCAGCTACTTACATTCTTTTTTTTTTTAATTAATTTAGTTTGTTTATTTTTCATTTCAATGAACATCTACAGAGATTTTGGAATTCCATTCATTCATTGCTGCACCCTTCTCCCGGCACAAACCCCTCCCCCTCCCCCCCCTTTGCTCCTCTCCTTGAAAAGCAAAAGAAAAACTCCCTCATTGGTACACAATCCAACCGCACCTCCCCAAATCCCACCCCCTACCCCCAAATATAATCCACTCTGCAACCCTCATTGCATACTCCTACGATAAAAATAATGCCCTAAAATATCATACTTTTAGACTATTCTCTCCCCCTAGACTTCAATGCCGTAAACATATTTCATCCA
>NW_006400035.1:1486208-1486874 GCF_000299155.1 Elephantulus edwardii
CCTTATCTGACATGTCATTACCAAATACTTTTTCCCAATCTGTGGCTTCCCTTTTTACCCTGTTGGAGAAGTTTTTGGATGTGCATAGGGATTTGGTTCTTAGAGGGACTATTTTATCTTCTCCTGGCTGTAGATTTTTCAGGATACTTGGAAGACTGTTTATGTTGTGGATTAGGACTACAAGAGTTCTTCCAAGCTTTTCTTAAATGAACTCTGTAGTCCTTCGTTTTAGTCCTAGATCCATGATCCATCTTGAGTTGGTTTTTGTATATGGAGTGAGGTGTGGATGTTGCTTGAGTCTTCAGCAGACATTTTTCCAATTTTGCCAACGCCATTTGTTAAAAAGGCTGACGTTTCCATACTTAACTGATTTCATGTCCTTGTAAAAAATCAGTTGACCATACGTACATGGGCTAATTTCTGGGTTCTCAATTCTATTCCATTGATCTATGTGCCTGTCATTGTACCAGTACTGTGCTGTCTTAACCACCAAGGCAGTGTAGTAGGATTTGAAATCAGGGAGTGAGATGCCTCCTACCTTTTTAAATATTTTTAAGGAGTGCTTTGCTTACTCGGTGCTTCTTTCCACTCCAAATGAAATTGGAGATTACTTTTTCTATCTCCTTGAAGAATGGGATTGGTATTTTTATTGGGATTGCATTGAAC
>NW_006400035.1:1487985-1488850 GCF_000299155.1 Elephantulus edwardii
ATTCATAAGGAAAAAGGGACGGTGTATTCTCTTAGCTACTCCCTGCTGAAAAGGGACCCTGTAGGTTTCAGGGTGAAGATCTTCTCTCACTACTCTAAAGGGCCCCTTTTGCAATAGGAAATACGTAGAATATTGTGGAGATTGATTTTGGAATTTAGATGCACTGTTATCAATTGTGCATACATGTTCATATCCTTGAAGATGTATCATGGAAGTGTTGCAACCTAGAAGATACAAATTTAACTAACAAGTTAAAAGTACATGAGTCAAAAACTAAAAAGCCATAATATTCCAAGTAGAGGTTCTAATAGTGGCACAAATCAAGTTACAGAGGGAAGGTAGTTCTTAAAATAAAAGGCCTGTTAACTAGCACTTTGTCTATTACAGTGTACAGGTTAGGAACCACAAGATGTAGAGGCTCAACTATGTCATTTATGGTTCTTAAGTCCTGAAGCAAATTCCATCTACCACTGGGTTGTTTCACAGCTCAGAAGTCCACATGCAAGAAAGAGATGAAGTGAGGAACTGCTTATGAGGTTTTCTGTCAATTCCAACAACTAAGAAATATTGAGGAGAGTTGGGACCTCAGAAGGTTTTTAGGACCTAATAATAGGCTCTTGTGTCCAGGAGAAAACGAATATACTTACCAATAATGTTAATGCTCATCCACAATTCTTCCGGGAGGATCTAAATCCTTGAAGCGTCCTCCTTTGTTTCCAGCTGGGAGCTGGGGCCTGTCTGTCCTGTTAGCCATGAGGACCTGATAATTTTTCCCCAATAATTTCATCCATTTTCTGGTCTTTTCTCTTCCCTCTAGATCCCAGTTGTAAAAAGAGGGGAAAATTTAAACAAATGTATAACAAAT
>NW_006400035.1:1488950-1492080 GCF_000299155.1 Elephantulus edwardii
GCTACTCCTGCTTTTTTCTGGTTGCCATTTGCTTGGCATATTTTTCCCCACCCTTTTATTTTTAGCCTGTCTTTATCTTCATTTTTCAGGTGTGTCTCTTGTAGACAACATATTGACAGATTTGGTTTTTTATCCAGTCTGCTACTCTTTTTATCTTCAGTGGAGCATTTAAACCATTTACATTCAGTGTGATTATTGAGAGGCAAGGTTTTATTGCTATAATTGTGTTGAGTTCTTTTTGGTGTGGTTGCTAGTTACTTTGGTCCATGATGTTTTCTGTGGTATCTCTGTAAGAAGGACATCTCTGAGTTTCTCCTGCAGTGCTGGTCTTGTTTTTACAAACTCTCTTAGGTTTTGCTTTTCAGGGAATATCTTGATCTGTCCTTCATATTTGATAGATAATTTTGCTGAATACAGTATTCTTGGTTGACGGTCGTGTTCTTTGAGTGTTTGATATATGTCCTTCCATTCCCTTCTTGCCTGCATGGTTTCTGCTGAGAAATTGGCACTTAATCTTATCTGCTCTCCCTTATACGTTACTCTTTGTTTCTCTCTTGCTGCTTTCAGGATTCTCTCCTTATCTTTGGTTCTGGCAAATTTAACTATGATATGCCTTGGTGTGTTTTTTTTTTCTTTTGGGGTCTAGTCTATATGGTGTTCACTGAGCTTCTTGTGTATATATTCTCTCATTCTTCATTATGCCTGGGAAGTTTTCCTCTAGTAATTCTTCCACAATATTTTCAGTGCCTTTACTTGCTTCTTCTTGTTAAGGGATTCCAATGATGCACATATTATTTCTCTTGATGGTGCCCCACATTATTCTTAGGTTTTCTTCTTTTTCCTTCCTTTTTGAGTCTGCTTTTTGCTCTAGCAGGTCAGTGGTGACAATTTTGTCTTCTATTTCACTAGTTCTGTGGTCCATCTCTTCAACTCTGCTCATGTGCCCCTCCATCATGTTGACATCATCTGAAACATTGGACCTCATATTTTGCATAGTGATTTCTTGTTTTTCCAGTGCTGCTAATGCCTCGTTTGTTTTCTCTACATTGTTCTGGACTGTTCTTTGGGTTTGTTTGTTTGTTTGTTTGTTTGTTTGTTTGTTTGTTTTTAGTTCCTCCTGGTTTTTGCTTGTAGTGTCCTGTCATTCTTCAAGTTTGTCTTTCATCCATTGAAAATATTCAATCATTGTTCTTTTAAATTCTCTGTCAGAAAGTTCCATCAGACTTTCTGGCTTCAGGAAATCCATCAATACGATACTGTGTCACACTTTAGGGGTGATATCTTTCTTTGTGCTTGTGTATTGTGTGGGACAGCTTGCTTTCTTTAAGACATTGATATGTTCTTGATCTGAAGATAATGCTCTAGAGATCAGTTGGGTCGCTATCCCACTTGTGTTTTTCTCTGAACGTCTGACTCCAGAGAAATGTCAGTTCAGAGTCTGTGAGAGCACCCTCTTGTAGGTAAGACAGGTCAATGTGCTCCTAATTAAAGGCAGGTTGACTAACCAGACGTGTAGACACAGATGTGGAGCCAAATTGGGTAGGGACACACGTGGTTGGGGCGATCACCAGGGCAGGTCAACCACTTGGGGGACTTCACTCAGGTCACAGTTCTGGGTGTGCTTACAACTGGGGTCCCTATTCAAATTCCAGCTGTCCGTCTCCCACCCAGTGGTTTTCATTCACTGGGCCCTGTCCAATGGTGCTCATGCAGTTGCCCTTGCACAATGGCCCCTGCCCAGGAAGGCTCGTGGGTCCAAGTGGACTCAACAAGACAAAGTCCAACTCCCACCAACCCACTCGCCTCTGGCTGGTCTGCAGTGTCCACAAAAGTTCAGCCAAATTATCACTGGCCCACTCATTCCTAAGTAGTCGGCATGCCCCGAGAGAGCTCAGCCAAATTCCCACCAGTGGGGTCACCCTTGAGTACTCTCCCAGGTATTTGGCTGTGCCCAAGAAAATCCAATTAGGATCCTACCAGACTTTCTCTTGGCAGATCAGTGCCACAGCAGCTCAATTGGTGGCTTCAGACAGTGGCTGGCTCCACAGTGTGTCTTTGTGTGCTGACTCAGAATCTACTGTCCACGGCTGTTATTGTGCTGCATGAAGGAGTCTCTAGTGGCCCTGGAGCACCACCAATGGGTGCAGGATTGTGGCAAGGACACCAGGGTGTGCCAGAAATGTGGGAGCATGGGATGATGGTGGAGTGGTGTCCCTGGACACGGTGCTGTGGCAGGGATGGGGGTGCAGGGCTTGGGCAGCGCTGGAAGTTAGGGGTTGCCGTCTGTTCCCAGATATTAAGATGCCAAGTCACCAGTCCTCAGCAAATAAGACTTAGTTCACCATCTCCCTTGTGCACCTGTTTGGTATTTCTAAGGCTGAAATAAATTATTCAAGCCTCAAGTTGAATAATAAAATAATCTTTGGACAAAATATTGACTGATGCAAGAAACATCAAAATAAGGAAAGAAAACACAAAATCTATATTCTAAAGCAAAAAGAATTTATCGACAATGAACAATTTTAGGCAGTAGCATATGATGGCACTGAAGGAAGAAACCCAAGCTGCACTAAAGAATTGACAAAAAAATAACCCCCAACAATTGATGAAATACCAATTATGGTGTTTCAACATAAACACCAGATATGCTCACTTATTCACGAAATAAGTCAAGAAATTTGGAAGGCAGCTACCCAGAAAATGACTGTAAAAAAAAAACCCCAAAATCCCATATTTTTTATTATTACTAATTTTAATAAAACTTTACAGAGTCTTAGGATTTCCATTCATTCATTGTTTTACTTTTCTCCCTGTCCACCCCTCCCCAGCACTTTGCTCTTCTCTTTCAAAAGTAAAAGAAAAGTTCTTTCATTGTTATACAATCCCTCCCCCCAAGTCCACTGCACTACGTAGCCTTCATTCTGGACTCCTGTCATGACAATAACACCCAATCATATATCCCTTTTAAATAGTTGTCTCCCTAATCTGTTTCAATGCAGTATACATAATTTATCCCATCTTTCTCAGTCTCCCCCCAATTCCGATGTCAGTTCTGTTTTACAACAGTGGCACTATGCAGTATTTGTCCTTTTGTGACTGAGATATTTCACTCAGCATAATGTCCTCCAGG
>NW_006400035.1:1492180-1492840 GCF_000299155.1 Elephantulus edwardii
TGATAGTTTCAATTGTTTTTCGGTTTTCTATGTCATTTATTTCTGCTCTAGTTTGTATAATTTCCGTTTTTTTAAAGGGTGTCAGGTTTTCTTGCTGTTCTTTTTCAATTTGCTGGAGATATTGCCTTAGAGAGTAAATAGTCTGTTCTTCCTGTCTTTTGATGTGTTTGTTTATTGCTATAAATTGACCTCTGATTACTGCTTTGGCTGTTTCCCAGAGGAATGTTTTCATTGTCACTAGCTTTCAAGAAACTTTTTTATTTCATTTTTTATTTCTTCTACTACCCAGTCATGTTCAAGCAAGGTGTTGTTCAGCTTCCAAATGTATGGGAGTTTTTTCTCCTTTATCGTCCTATTATTAATTTCCAATGTTATAGCATTATGGTCTGACAAAATGGTTTGTATTATTTCTGTGTTTTTTATTTTATTGATGCTTGTCTTGTGGCCTAGAATGTGATCTGTTCTAGAGAATGTTCCATGTACATTGGAGAAGAAGGTATACTGTGCTTTTTGGGGGTGCATTAGTCTATAAATACCTATGAGGTCAAGTTGGCTTATTCTGTGGTTTAAATCTTCAGTATCTACTCTGTAGAGTTTTTTTCTGGTAGTTCTATCTTTCCTTGAGAGGGGTGTATTGAAGTCTCCCAGCACTTTAGCAGT
>NW_006400035.1:1492940-1493898 GCF_000299155.1 Elephantulus edwardii
CATTTTGTATATTTCATGAGTTCCTTGTTTTTCAATGCAGCATAGTATTCCATTGTGTGAATATACCACAGTTTCTCTATCCATTCATTTGTTGATGGCCACTTAGGTTGTTTCCAACTCTTTGCTATTGTGAATAAAGCAACAATAAACATGGGTGTGCATTTATCTGCTTGGGTGGCGGTTATGGTTTTTTTGGGGTATATTCCCAGTAGTGGAATTGCTGAAAACTTGTATTTTTTTTTACATTCCAGTAAAAGATGGCCCAATAGAATGTGGAAATTATCTAACAATATCAATATCACATGTAAATAAAATCTTGCTGAAGATTATTTAAAATGTCAGATGCACTAGATAGACAGGGTACTGCCAGAGATTCAGAAGCAATATCATTATTAATGTGAGCTAGATTTTAGAATAAAACCGAAGATACCAGAGATATTTATTTGGGTTTTATTGACTGAAATTTTGTTCAACGTGTGGACCATTATAAATTATGGATAACACTGAGAAGAATAGAAATTTCAGAACTTATTATTATGTTCACAAGGGACCTGCACATAGATCAAAAGGAGCCATTTGAACAAAACAAGGGGCAGTTGCTATTGTTGTCAGGTGCCATCAAGTTGATTACAAACCATAGCAGTCCTCTGAACAACAGATCTGAGCTTTGCCCTATGTTATGCCATCCTCAGCATCTCTGATCGACTTGAGTCTATTGTAGCAATCTCTGTGTCAGTCAATCCATTGTGTTGCAGGTCTTCCCTCTCTTTCTCTGGCCCTCTAGATTTCCCAACTTGATATCTTTTTCCAAGGACTGGCTCCTCCTAACATGATGCCTGAAATGTGTTAGATGCAATTTCACCTTTTTTTGCTATAATTATATTTTATTAATTCTCATAAACATTTACAGAGATTTTCGGTTTCCATTCATTCATTGTTGCACTATTCTCTCTAGCCT
>NW_006400035.1:1493998-1498771 GCF_000299155.1 Elephantulus edwardii
GTACAACAGCCCTAAACCCTGCTCTATCCTGTGCCAATCGCATTGCCTCTGACACACCCATCCTGATTACCCCAGTCACTGAATCAATCCACCTCATAAAGGGTCTTCCCCTCCTGCGCTGTCCCTCTACCTTACCAAGCATGATGTCCCTCTCCAAGGACCTGTCTCTTCAGATACAAGTTGTCAGGTCCTGGGTCGGACAATGGGAGATTAATTCTGAAGGCATTTGGCAGAAGTGAAGGGGTATCCTGCTGGAGGGCGGATCTGGGAAATAAGTGGGTCAAGGCACTGGGCTAAGGGAAGGGACTACACTGTAACTAATGGTTAACTCCACAATGAGGGATTTCTCTTTCTCTTCTCCACAAATTGTTGATATTCCTAAACATTCATATTAAGACAGACTAGGAAGAAGGATTGGCCATCCACTTCTGAAATAGCAGGCCTCTGAAAACCCTATGAACCTCTTGATGGTGTCCCACATTATTCTTAGGTTTTCTTCTTTTTCCTCCCTTTTTGAGTCTGCTTTTTGCTCCAGCAGATCAGTGGTAACAATTCTGCCTTGAATTTCACTGATTCTGTGTTCCATCTCATCAACTTTGCTCATATGTCCCTCCATCATGTTGACAGCCTCTGATACATTGGACCTTATATTTTGAATAGTGGATTCTTGTTTTTCCAGTGCCGCTAATTACTCATTTGTTTTCTCTGCAATGTTCTGCATTGTTTTGTTTTGGGTTTGTTGTTTTTTTTTTTTAGTTCCTCCTAGTTTTTGCTTTTAGTATCCTGTAATTCGTCAAGTTTATCTTTCATCCATTGGATATATTCAGTCACTTCTCCTTTAAATTCTGTGTCAGAAAGTTCCATCAGACTTTCTGGCTTCAGGGAATTCACTGATACTGTGTCACCCTTTGTGAGTGACATCTTGCTTTGCTCTTGAATATTGTGTGGGATGGTTTGCTTTCTTCGAGACATTGATATGTTCTTGATCTGAAGACAATGCTCTTGAGTTCAGCTTGGCAGCTACCCAACTTGTGCATTTCTCTGAACATCTGACTTCAGAGAAATGTCGGTTCAGAGCCTGCGAGGGCGATCTCTTGTTGATAAGACAGGTCAAAGTGTTCCCAATTAAAGGCAAGTTGATTCCCCAGACGTGTAGGCACTGGGGTGGAGCCAAATGGGGTGAGGCAGGCAAGGGCTGGTCAAACACTTGGGGGACCTTCTCAAACTTCTGCTGTCTCAGTGTGATCACGAATGGGGTCCCTACTCAAATTCTTGCTGTCCGTTTCCTACCCAATGGTTTTCTCAGAGTTCCCTGCCTGTGGCACTTACGCAGGTGCCCTCACACAATAGCCCCTGCTCCAGCAGAGTCCTGGATCAAATAGGACCCGGAAAGTCAAAGTCAAATTCCCACTGACCCACTAGCCTCTGGCTGGTCTGCAGAGTCCACAGAAGCCAACCAGTGGCTGGCTCATTTCTGGGCAGTTGGTGTAGCCCAAGAGAGCTTGGCCAAATTCCCCACCAGT
This sequence comes from Elephantulus edwardii, assembly GCF_000299155.1. Lineage (NCBI taxonomy): Eukaryota > Metazoa > Chordata > Mammalia > Macroscelidea > Macroscelididae > Elephantulus > Elephantulus edwardii. Next base: position 1,495,522 of record NW_006400035.1, read on the forward strand.
GTGCATGCCCTTAGGTGCTCTCCCAGGTAATCAGCAATGCCCCAGTAAACCCAGTCAGGATCCTACCAGCCTTTCTCCTGCCAGATTAGTTCCACAGCAGCTCAGCTGATAGCTCCAGGTGATGGCTTGATCCACAGTGGTGCCCTGAGGTCACAGGGCTGTGGCGGGGGCTGAGGTGCGTGGTTGTGGAGCTGCAAGGGGAGGTGGGGGAAGGGGGAGGAAGCAAGGGACTGGGGGGTGCACAGGATCACAGGGCTTGGACACTACCACCAGGAGGCAGGTGGCTGGGCTTGGGTGCTGCTGTGGGTTTATGCAGCGGCACCGTATGTGGTGGGGTCACGCAGGCACACGGGCTGCAGGGGTCTCACACAGTGGTGGGTAGTCGTCACTCCTCTGGGGTCACTGTTGGTGGTGTTCACTCCTCTGGAGTTCTGTGGTGGCTGGCAGACTGTTGCTCCTCCCAGGTCTTAGAAGCTGGGGGTGGTAGGTTGCTCCTCGGGAGTCACAGGGTGGCAGGCAGTTGCTCTCTACTTGCTCCTGGTGGGTGGGTTTCACAGTGGCTTGGCTGGTGTCTTTTTCTGGGGGGTAGACTCTTACAAGCAGAATTTCTAGATTTCAGTAAATTTGCTTGTTCCATTTTTGTCACCAGTAATTGTGTCATTTCAAATTCTCCTTTGTCCTGTAGGAAAACTCGCTGTGGTGCTGTTGGCTGTTTCCATTTTAACAAATGACTGGGTCTGAATATCTCACAGCAACTTTGATTTCTTTTTTCTGATATGATTGGGATTCAACTTTTCTTTACATGGCCATTCATTTTTTGTTCTTCCTTCTTTGAAATAACTGTTAATGTTTTTGGTCTATTTTTTTTTCTATACAGTAAGTTTTACTGAGCAATTCTAAAGACAGTTAAGTTTTTAAAGCTATATGAAATCAATAGTTATGAGATAGGGATCTGACTTCACTTTATAATAAAAAAGCAAACAATATTACCAATAACATTTATTGTATAGATACCCTTTCTTTACTTATTCACTGTGCCAGATATATTGAGTTTCCATTTTTTTACTTTCATATTTATTTCTTAATAATATTTTTAATGAACATTTCCAGAGATTTTGGATTTCTGCTCATTCATTGTTGCACTTTTCTCCCTGCCCACCCATCCCTCCCCCTAGTTCACTCCTCTCCTTGAAAAGTAAAAGAAAAATTCCTTCATTGTTATGCAATCCCCTCACACTTGGGTACACTCCACTATGCAAACTTCATTCTGGACTCTTGTCATAATCATGATACCCAATCATGTATCGCTTTTAAACGGTTTTCTCTCCCTCATCTGTTTCAATGCAGTATACATAATTTATCCAATTTTTCTCAGTCTCTTCCCAACCCTGATGTCAGTCCCATTCTACAACAGTGGCACCATATAGTATTTGTCCTTTTGTGACTGAGATATTTCACTCAGCATAATGTCCTCCAGGGTCACCCATTTTGAAAAATATTGCATGAGTTCCTTGTTTTTCAATACAGCATAGTATTCCATTGTGTGAATATACCAGAGCTTCTCTATCCGTTCGTTTGTTGATGGGCACTTAAGTTGTTTCCAACTCTTTGCTATTGTGAACAAAGCCGCAATAAACGTGTGTGTGTGTGTGTGTTTGTATCTGCCGTGGTGCCAGTTATGGTTTCCTTAGGGTGTATTCCCAGTAGAGGAATTGCTGGATAAAATGATATTTCTATTTGCAACTTTTTGAGAAAGCCCCATTCAGCCTTCCATAGTGGTTACATCATTTTACACTCCCACCCACAGTGAATAAGGGTTCCAGTTTCTCCACAACCTCACCAGCATTTTTTGTTTGCTGTTCTGTTAAATTGTGTTATTCTTACTGGGGTGAGATGATATCTCATAGCTGTTTTGATTTGCATCTCTCTAAGAGCTAGGGATTTGGAGCATTTCTTCATTTATCAGTTTGCCATCAGAATGTTTTCTTTGGTGAAGTGTCTGTTCATATCCTGTGCCCATTTTTCAGTTGAGTTATTTACCAATGTCCATTTTAATGTGAGGTTTCCATTTTGGTAACATCCATTGGAACCTCAATGGGTTTCCACATATGAGAACTGACTGAACTATTACAGTGGTTATAAGGCCAAAATGTATGTCAGAAGAAAACTCTGAAATTTAGTCTTCAACATAGAAAAGCTAAAGCAAATAGAAGAAATGATGAGGCAAAAGAATGAAACAGAAGATTTCACAGGGTAGCTTAAGAATGTGTGTTGTATAAAGATCAACGAGTGTTCTGTATTAAAAAAAAAAAAAGAATGTGTGTTGTTAAATGCCGTCGAGTTGCAGGTGACTCATAGCGACCCAATGCACCCAAGTCCTGGAAAACTCCCGTTTAATTTTCATCCTTTCTCCAGGTTCATAGGGTTTCCAGAGGCAAGCTATTGTGGAAATGAATGCCACTCCCACTTCCAAGCTTGTTTTAATCGGAGAGCTTCACCAAACACTGTGCACCATGGATAACCATTCTCGTGTCACAGAGTTCAGCATCACAGCAACCATTAGTTACCTCTGTACAGCAAGTAGAAATACCAGGGTTACAAGACCTAGAAGAATGTTTCATCAAAAAACAATTAAAAGGTGGCCCAGCCCAAGGACCACAGGCTTGACCACACGCTTACTTACCCTTACTCTAATGGGTAATACTCTTACCCATTCGCTTTTGAAAGCCTAAAAGGACAGTAACACACAATGTAAAAGACCCCAGAAACTTCCCTGGCATGACTGCCACCAAGAGAAGCCACCATAGAGATGCCAGCCATCCCACCCACTTAGCCGGCTGATTTCCAGAGTGTAGAAAGACTCCAGTCCCCAAGCCTTGTAAAGGATTTTAAGCTAGGACATAGAGCAGGCTCCGTAGGCTCGACCAAACACTTACTCACCCTTATTCTAAGGGTCAGAGTCGCTTATCCACCTATGAAGGCCAAAAAGGACAGTAACACACAATATGAAAGATCCCAGAAATTTCCCTCGCCTGACTGCCACTAAGAGGAGCCACCACGGAGATGCCAGCCATCCCACCCACTTAGCCAGCTGACTTACAGAGTGTAGAGAGACTCCAGTCCCCAAGCCTTGTGAAGGATAGCTTAAGAAGTAGAAACTAAATATTACAATGAAATGTGCCAATACCTGGACTTAGAAAACCAAAAACAAAGAACATATTTGGTATTTATTTTTTTTAATTTTATTTTA
>NW_006400035.1:1505076-1518781 GCF_000299155.1 Elephantulus edwardii
AACCATCCTTGCATACCTGTTATGAATCCCACTTGGTCATGGTGGATTATTTTTTTTATGTATCATTGGATTCTATTTGCCAGTAGATGCAATTTCACCATCTTTGCCTGTTGGGAATAACCTGGTTGCCTTCCTCTAAAACAAACTTACTTGTACTTTTGGCAGTCAATACTTTGCCAACATAACAATTCAAATGCATCAATTCTTGTGGCCTAGTGGTGAGGAGTTGTGCTGTCATCCCAATAGTGCTTATTTCGAACCCTCCTATAGCTCTGCAGAAGATAAATAGGCAATTTCCTCTGACTCTGAAAACACTGTGAATCAGCTGTGAGTTGGTTCCAACTTGATAGTACAGAACAACATTCATTGTCCAGATTTCAAATGGATGCAAAACAATTGAAAATGCCATGACCTTGTATCAGGTGCATCTTAATCTTTAAACTGATATCTTTGCTCTTTAGCACTTTGAAGAAGTCGAAAAACATACATCTGGGTAGTATACCTTTTACCATACCTATTCAATTTGCAAAAATAGTGGGGGAAAATTGTCCTGGGACAGTGTATCTGCCAGCCCAGCAGAAGACTGGAGTAGGATTAGTGCCCTGTCTCTCTATTTTTCTAAATGGTGACTGAGGCCTCAAGATGTGAGCCAGATAATGCCTCTTTTGGTTCTAGGTGTGTCAAGGGGTGAGGCACTTAGCCTATGGCAGAGTTCCTGTTGACTTCAGGGTAACATAGCCTAGTCAGCCTGGCTAAAGATGTTATCTTTGCCAGTCCCAGGAAGAGATGACTAACATAAAAAGACACTCACTGCCAATCTGACATGTCCAGGTGTGGATAATGTGGCTGTCAAGTGTGTCAGATAAGAAGGAAGGGCCCCAGTCATAGGAGCATCCCCACTAATCCAGAAGACGATTGCAAGCTAGATACGGCACAGACGATAGAGACTCTGAAAAGAGGATTCTGAGAGCTTCTGGCCCCAGAAATAAAACGGTGTGTGTGGCCTGAGGTCAGGCTGGGCAGGATAGGGAGTGGAGGAGAAGGAAGGTGTGAAGAGTAGAAGATAAGGTGGTCAGGGTGTACAGGGTGGAGTGAGATCACTGTCCACCACTTGGATAGTAGTGAAATGAGGGGGTGTATGGGTAACAAATAAAGAGATTGGACCTTTTCAGCTGTTGTAGATACTTCAGCTGCTGCCACTGCCTCAGCAATCCTGGGTCCCAACATGACATGAATAGCAGTTCAAGGTGGTCGTGCTACCCTGTTTATGGCTTGGTGTTCTGCTGTTCCCCATATTCAATGTTGCCATTCCGTTTCTTCTTTCTGTCAGTGTTTGAAGTACTTCCTCATCTCTTCTTTTTAAACCATGTGTTGAAGACTTATCATGCGGTTGTGCTATCTTTGTTCTCTGTTGTCCTTAGTGTAGATGTTCCCAAATGAGAAAACAATGCATGGAGTCATTGTGTCAAAAAAGACTGGTAAACCTGGAACCATTTCAGGAAGTATCATATGAATATGGACCAATGGAAATGAAAGAATAGGTTCAAGATAAAGGCACTGGTAATAAAGAAGGCCCCAGAAATTAATAGAATACCTATTGAGGTGTTTCAACAGATATATGTAGCCCTGATGTGCTCACTAGGCTATTCCAAAAAATTTAGAAGACAGCTACCTGACCAATTACCTAGAAGAGATTAATAGTTGTTTCTCTCTCTCTAAAAAAAAAAAAGATGATCCAACAGAGTGTGGAAATTATTGAACAGCATCAATAATACCCTAATACCACATGCAAGTAAAACCTTGCTGATGACCATTTTAAATATGGCTGGAACTGTTCAATTGCCAGATATTGAAGCTGGATTCAGAAAAGAGCATGATTTGAAGGATATCATTGCTACTGTAAAATATATGTACCTTGGCTGAATGCAAAGAAAACCAGTAAGAAGTTTGTTCATGTTTGATTGAGTTTACAAAGACCTTTGACTCTGTGGATCATAACAAATTATGAATAACCTTAAAAAGAAAGAGAATCTCAGAATGTCTAATGGTGCCCATGTGAAACCTATGCTTAGACCAAGAAGCAATTGTCCTAACAGAACAAAGGAACACTGCATGCCTGAAAATCAGAGAAAGGTATGCATCAGAGGTGTATTTTTCCCCCCATTCCTACCCAGTAAATTTCCATTTCAAGTGCACAGCTGACATAGCAGGATAATTTCACAGTCAAGAATGTCTCCTCTAGATTTAGTATACTGTTGTAGTTGATGTGGCACAAGAGACACAGGCCCAAGGGCCTGAAGTACAGTTGGGTTGAAGATCCTTTCCAGCTTGTAATCCCACAAGTAAGGTCTGGTGGGATTTGAAGGGATGATGCTTGTACCTAAACGGAAATGGCTGATTCGGGTTGAAGATCCTTTCCTGCTTATAATCAGCAGAGTCGTCAGCAATATGAACAATAGAAGAACACAGTAAGTTAAAGTATTAAAGGTAGAGGCCAGATTAGGAGTTAATCAAAATAAGGCTAAGAGTTTCAAACACCCTTTAATAGATGGAACATGAAATGTATAAAGTATGAATGTTGAAAAACTGTAAGTTGTGAAAAATGAAATAGAATGCATAAACATTGATATTCTAGGCATTAGTGAGACAAGATGGATTGGTTTTGGTAACTTTGAATTAGACAATCACATAGTCTACTATAACAGGAATATAAATGAGAGAAAGAGTAATGTTGCATTCGTGTTGTTGTTGTGTACCGTAGAGTTTGAACCAACCCATAGCTGACCTTCTTGTGGGTTTTCAGGGTCACTTAATCATATGGGATGAGAGTGCCCATCCTGTTCCCATAGAGCAGCTGGAATCATGTGCCTTTGTGATTGCAAAGCAGCTTCTTGCCACTAGGTCACCAGAGCTCATTGCACTCATAGTTAAAAAGAAAAGTTCAAGTGCACATGATCCATGTCATGCTCTTCGCAATTATGTGCTATGCATAAAAAAACTGGACAATGACTAGGGATGATAGAAAGAGAATTGATGCCTTTGAGCTATGGTGCTGGAGAAGAGTACTGAATGGAATCTAGGAGAACAAACAGGTTCATTCTGGAGGGGATGAAACCAGGCTGCTCTTTGGAGGCAAGGATTCTGAAGCTCCATCTGGCACACTTTGGGCATCTTGCAAGGAAGGACCAGTTCTTGGAGAGGGACATCATGCTTAGGAGGTTGGAAGGACAGTGCAGGAGAAGAAGACCCTCAATGAGACCGATTGATTCAGTGACTGCGTTAATGGGGGTAGAGACAATAAGGTTGGCTCAGATAGAGGATGGTTCAGAGCTCTTGTACATAGAAGACACTATGGGTCACAGGCACATAACAACCACATGTTGAACTATAATGTTATAAGAGATAGGATATTAACCATGCACATACAAGGGAGACCGTTAGTATGATTATTATTCATATATATTCACCGACAGCTAAAGACAAAGAAGAAAAAAAATGAAGATTTTTATTAAACTCTGCAGTCTGAAATTTACCAAATATGCAACAGAGATATGTTAACGATAATAATGACTGGAATACACAAGTTGCAAAAAATAAAGAAGGAAGGATAATCAGAAAGTGCACATGATGACAGAAATAAGGCTGGAAATAGAATGATCAAATTGTGTACATTCAATGATTTATTCATCACAAATAACTTTTAATAAAAATACAACACAATGGATCTCACCACATGGATGGCATAGGGATTATATTGACTACACCTGTGAAAGGAATCATTAGAGGAACTCAATTATCAGCAGTCAAAACTAGGCCAGGAGCAGATTGTGGGTCAGACCAACAATTTCTCATGAAGAAAATTAACACAAGTCCATAAGAAGTAAAATATGATCTCGATTCAATCCCACCTGAATTTATAAATTATCTTAAGAACAGGTTTGCAGCATTGAATACCAATGACTAAAGAGTGGATGAGTTATGGGTTGACAAAAGAACTATGAGATACCATCTCGCCCCAGTAAAAATAGCAAAATTTAACAGAACAGCAAACAACAAATGTTGGTGAGGTTATGGAGAAACTGAAACCCTTATTCACTGTCGGTGAAAGTGTAAAATGGTACAACCACTATGGAAGGCAGTGTGGCGCTTTCTCAAAAAGTTGGAAATAGAAATACCAATTGACCCAGCATTTCCACAATTGGAAATATACCCTAAGGAAGTTGTAACTGCCACCCAAGGAGATATATGCCCACCCATGTTTATTTTTACTTTGTTCACAATAGCAAAGAGTTGGAAATAACCCAAGTGCCCATCAACAAACAAATAGAGAAGCTGTGGTATATTCACACAATGGGATACTATGCTGCATTGAAAAACAAGGAACTCATGAATTATTATACAAAATGGGTAACCCTGGAGGACATTATGCTGAGTGAAATATCTCAGTCACAAAAAGACAAATTCCACCATTATAAAACAGGACTGACATTGGGTAAAAATAAGAGAGGATAAATAACCTACACAACATTGACACAGATGAAGGAAAGAACTGTATAAAAGGAGTATATAATTAGTTATTATTGGTATGACAAGAGTCCAGAATAAGAACTGCAGAGTAATGTGGTCTAGGGCGGGGGTGGTGGTGGAATTGTATAACAATGAAAGAACTTTTTTCCCCAAGAAAAAAGCGATCTTGGGGGTGGGGGGGTGGGAAGGGAGGAAAATGTGCAACAATGAACGATTGGAAGCCTCAGTTCTTTATAAACTTTCAGTAAAATCTCAATTTAAAAAAGTATATCATCCATTAAAGAGAGCAAAAGGTCATTACAAATATGAGAAATAAAATACCACAGTAGATGTCAGAAGAAACCCTGAAAATTGCACTAGAGTGTCCAAAACAAAGGGAAGAAAAGCTGAAGTTAAAGAACTGGACAGATTATTTAAATGGGTAGCTAGTCAAAATAAAGCAAACTATTATAACCGAATATGCAGAGACCTAGAATTGGAGAATAAGAAAAGGAAAAACTGCTCAGAATTTCTGAAGCTGAAAGAACTGAAAAACAAATTCAAGCCTCAAGCTACAATACTGAGAGATACTATGGGGAAAACCTTGAATGACCCAGGAGGTATCAAAAGAAGATGGAGAGAATACACAGAATCACTGTACCAAAAAGAACTGACTGACACTAAAAAATTTCAGGAAGTACCTATAATCAAGAGCCAATGGTAAGGAAGGAAGAAGTTCAAGTGTCACTAAGGGCATTGGCAAAAAATAAGACCTCAGGAATCTATGGGATATGAATTGACATGATTCAAATGACAAATGCAGCTCAAATGTGCTCACTAGTCTATGCCAGGAAATTTGGAGGACAATGGCCTGGCCAACCGACTAGAAGAAATCCATATTTGTTCCCATTCCCAAGAAAGGTGATTCAACAGAATGTGAAAACCAAAACCAATATTATTAATATCATATACAAGCAAAATACTACTAAAGATCATCAAGGATACCTAGAACAATACATAGACAGGGAATTGGCAACAGTTCAAGCTGGATTCAGAAGAGGTTGTGGCATTAGAGATGTCCTTGCTGATGTCAGATAGATCCTGGCTGAGAGTATAGAATACTGGAATAATGTTTATTTGTATTTTGTTGGCTATGCAAAGGCATTTGACTGTGTGGATCATGCCAAACTAACATAGAGAAGAATGGAAATCTCAGAACACTTAATTGTGCCCAAACAAAACTTACACCTAGACCAAGAAGCCATTGTGTAAACAGAGCAGGGAAGCCAAAGCAAAGGGAAGAAATAAAGAAGTTAAGGAGCTGAATAGATTTCAAAGGGCTGCTCAGGAAGACAAGGCAAAATATTATCATGAAATGTACAAGGACCTGAAATTGGAAAATCAAAAAGGCCAAACTCGCTCAGCATTTCTTAAGCTGAAAGAAATAAAGAACATATTCAAGCCACTAGTTGCAATGCTTACAGATGCTGCTGTTGCTGTTGTTGTTGTTGTTGTTATGTGCCATCGAGTCGTTTGCAACTCATAACGACCCTATGTACAACAGCCCTAAACCCTACTCTATCCTGTGCCAATCGCACTGCCTCCTACCCACCCATGCCAATTACCCCAGTCACAGAATCAATCCACTTCATAGAGGGTCTTCCCCTCCAGCGCTGTCCCTCCACCCTCCCAAGCATAATGTCCCTCTCCAAGGACCGGTCCCTCCCTAAAACATGTCCAAAGTATGTCAGATGAAGCCCCAGAATCCTTGCCTCCAAGGAACAGCCTGGTTAAACCTTCTGCAAGATGAATCTGTTTGTTTTCTTGGCAGTCCATGGTACATTCAATACTCTTCTCCAGCACCACAGCTCAAAGGCATCAATTCTCCTTCTATACTCCCTAGTCATTGTCCAACTCTCTGATGCATAACAACAAGTGATTGCAAAGACCATGGCCTGTATCAGGCGCACCTTCATCTCCAGAGAGACACCGTTGCTCTTGAGTACTTTAGAGAGGTCCCTAACAGCAGACTTTCTCATCGCAATAAGTTTTTTTATTTCCTGGCTGCTGGTGCCAAGAGTGTTGACTGTGGAGCCGAGCAAATTGAAGCAGTGAACAATCTCAATCTCTTCACCATCCATCCTGATGCTACCAATTTGTCCAGTGGTGAGAATCTTTATCTTATTGACATTGAGCCTCAGCCCATACTGAAGGCCGCAGTCCTTGACCCTCTGCAGTAAGTGCATGAGGTCCTCCTCAGTTTTGGCAAGCAGGGTTGTGTCATCTGCATAATGCAGATTGTTGATAGATCTTCCACCAATCCTGATGCTACACTTCTCCTCATAGAGCCCAGCCTCTCGGATAATCTGCTCTGCATACAGGTTGAAAAGGTATGGAGATAGGACACATCCCTGGCATATACCCTTCCCAATTGTGAACCATGCAGTGTTACCCTGCTCTGTTCTGACGACTGCCTCTTGGTCCAAGTATAGGTTTTGCATTAAGACAATTAAATGTTCTGGGATTCCCATTCTTCTCAGAGTCAGCCACAGTTTGTTATGATCCACACAGTCAAATGCCTTTGCATAATCATGAAACACAGATGGACATTCTTCTGGTATTCCCTGCTCTCAGCTAAGATCCATCTAACATTAGCTACAACATCCCTAGTACCACGGCCCCTTCTAAACCCAGCCTGTACTCCTGGCAATTCTCTGCTAATGTGCTGTTACAGTCATTTTTGGATAATCTTCAGTAGAATCTTGCTTGCATGTGAAATCAATGATATTGTTCTGTAGTTTCCACACCCTGTTAGGTCACCCTTCTTTGGAATGGGAACAAATATAGATCTCTTTCAGTCAGTTGGCCAAGTGGTTGTTCTCCAGATTTCTTGACACAACTTGGTGAGCACATCCAGGGCAGCGTTTGGTTTTGTTTGGGGTTTTTTGTTTGTTTGTTTGTTTTATTTTTACAACAGAAAAACCTACAGATGCTAAGGGCAGACTTTTGAATGACTCAAGAAGCATTACAAGAAGATGGGAGGAGTATACGGAATCATTGAACCAAAAAGAATTGGCTGACACAGAAGAATTTAAAGAAACAACATATGATCAAGAGGCAATAGTGATAAAGGAGGAAGTGCAGGCTGCTCTACTTGGACCAAGAAGCAGTCTTCAGAACAGAGCAAGAAAACACTGCATGTTTCAAAGTCAAGAAAGGAATGTGTCAGGGATGCGTCCTGTCCCCATACCTCTTCAATGTGTATGCAGAACTAATCATTTGGGAAGCAGGGCTTTTTGAGGAGGAGTGTGACATCAAGATTGGAGGACTCATTAACAACCTATGATATGCAGATGACATAACCTTGCTTGCTGAAACTGAAGAAAACCTGAAAAAGAAGAAGACTTGCTGCAAAAGGTCAAGGACTGTAGTCTTCAATATGGATTGAAGCTCAATGTCAAGAAGACAAAGTTTCTCACCACTGGGCCATTTGGCAGCACCATAATAGAGGGAGAAGAGATTGAGGTTGTTAGCAATTACAGCTTTCTCAGCTTCACAATCAACACTCTTAACAAAAGCAGTCAGGAAATCAAAAGATGAATTACATTTGGAAAATCTGCTCTCATGGACCTCTCCAGAGTGCTGAAGAGCAACGACGTCAGTCTAGATACAAAGGTGCATCTTATCCAGGCCATGGTCTTCTCAATTACTTGTTATGCTTCAGAGAGTTGGACAATGAGTAAGGATAACAGAAGAAGAATAGATGCCTTCAAGTTGTGGTGCTGGAGAAGAGTCTTGAACATACCACTGCCAAGAAAACAAATCAGTCCCTCTTGGAGAGAGTTAAATCAAATCTTTCCCTGGAGGCTAAGATGTTGAAGCTCTGCCTCACTCATTTTGGGCACGTGGTCAGGAAAGAAAGGTCGTTAGAGAAAAACATGATCAGAAGGGTGGACAGATAGTGCAGGAGAGGAAGACCCTGGATGAAATGGATTGATAAGTAACTGGAACAATGGGGAATGTGTGTCGGAATTAGTGAGACTGGCTCAGTATGGGAAAGGATTCAGAGTTTCCATACATAGGGTCACTATACATGGCAGGCTACTCAATCACACATAACAACAATAACATACTAAAACAGTTTAGAAGCAGGAATGGCATCCACTTCCTAAACAACATAGCTCCAGAAACTCTATGAACTTTGATAAATGTTGATAGTTGTAGAGGGGCTTCAGGCCTTTTTTCATAGGGTCACTATGAATCATGCTTGACTCGAAGGCAATTAATAACAACAATTCAATCTCTATGTTGAGCAAATTGTTCAAGAAGCTGGACTCTATGAAAAGGAATGTGGCATCAGGATTGGAGGAAGGTTCATCAATAACCTTTTGTATACAGATGGCACAATCTTGTTTGCATTTGCTGAAAGTAAGGAGGACAGGAAATAGTTACTGCAGAAGATCAGATATTGCAGCCTTCAATATAGATTGCATCCTAAACATCAAGAAAACAAAAATTCTCACAACTGAACCAATAGGTGACATCATGACAGATGGCTGCATGTCAATAACTTCATCTTACTTGGAACCACAATAAATACACTTGACACTAGCATTCAAGAGATCAGGAGACATATTGAACTAGGAAAGTCTGCACTAAACGACCTCTCCAAATTAATAAAGAGAACGAAGTTTGAGGAGCAAAGTGCACCAGATTCAGACCATGGTAGAATGGTAGGATGGCAGAAGAAAAATTGATCCCTTTGAGTTGTGGTGTTGGAGAAGAGTACCAAATATCCCATAAACTAGCAAGAAAACAAACAGATGTCTTGGACAAGGTGAAGCCAGATTACTCCATGAAAGCAAGGATGGTGATGCTTTATCTCACATACTTTGGGCATGTTGCTATGAGAGGCTATTCCTTGGATAAAGACATTGTGCTTGGAAAGGTGGAGGAACAGCAAAAATTGACACAGTTACTACAGTAGTGGGTTCAAGTGTGTCAGAGACTGAGAGGTTGGCACAAGAAAGGACAGGTTTCAGATCTATTTTCCATAGGGTTGCTATGAGTCGTATCATATGCAGCTCAATGGAACATAATAGTAACTCAATCTGTATGCTGAGAAAACAATTCATGAATCTGGACCATATGAGAAAGACTGTGACATCAGTATTGGAGGAACCCCCACAAGCAACTTGCATTATGCAGATGGAACAACCTTGTTTGAAGAAAGTGAAGAAGACTTAAAGCACTTACTGAAGAAGATCAAATACTTCAGCATTGAAGATGGATTACATCTTAACATCAGGAAAACAATAATCCTCACCACTAACCAATAGAAAACATCAAGGTGGTTGTTAAGTGCCAATGAGTCAAGTACGACTAATAGTGATGCTATGAAAAACAGATCTGAACCCTGTGCTAAAACTATTGTTATTTCTCTAATGTTCATAAAGTTTCCAAAGGCCTGTTGTTTAAGAAGTGGATCCAATCAGGCTTCCTAGCCTGTCTTACTGGGAGCTCTTCCAAACCCTGTCCACCATGAGTAACCATGTTGGCATTTGACAAACCAGTGGCACAGCATTCAGTATCACAGCAACCACAAGTTACATCAGTTTAGCAAACTGAGAGACAAGTGCTATACCACTTAGAACAATGTTCTCCCCAAACATGGCCCTCTGGCCCAAAAGACTTTTAAATACAAAGGCCTACCCACCAGGTCCTGATTTACTTATGCAAGAGGCTTCCAACCCAGAGCTGATTGTTAACTAAATCCAGGTAACCATATGATTGTTAATGAAACAAAAAAATGACCCAACAGTGTACACCCAATTTTCTCCATCAGAGTAGATGGAGAAAAGATTGAAGTTAACAACTATGTAATTTTATCTGGGCCCACAATCAACATTCATTTAACAGCAGTCAAGAAACAAAAAAAATGTGTTACAAGGGAACTCTGGTGGCCTAATGGCAAGAAGCTGCACTGAAATCCCAAAGGCATGTGGTTTGAATCCACCAGGTGCTCTGCTGGAAAAGGAGGGGCAATTTCCTCCTGTGCCAGTTGGATCCAATTTGTCTGTACACAACAAGAAAAAAAAAGATGTGTTACATTGGAAAAATCTGTGGGGGTGAAGAATCTGGTCTGAAAAACAATGAATAAATGCAAATCCAAGTTCTCTATAATATTTCATTAAAATCTCAATCAAAAATGTATTCAGATTTTGTAAATAAATGAGTATAAATAAAAAATAAAATAAATATTTAAAAAGAACTTTTCCAAAGTGCTAAAGAGCAATGATCTCTAAAGAATAGGGGTCCCTGATCCAAGGCATTATGTTTTCGATTACCTTGAATGCATCTGAAAGTTGGGCAATGAATAAGAGTGACAGAAAAGCTGATGCTTTTGAATTTTGGTTTTGGATAAGAGTATTTAATATACTAAGAACGTATTGCGATGGGAAAGTCTGCGGTTAGGGACCTCTCCAAAATACTCAAGAGCAACAGTGTCTCTCTGGAGACTAAGGTCTGCCTGATATAGGGCCATGGTTTTTGCAATCACTTGTTATGCACTGGAGAGTTGGACAATGACTAGGGAGGATAGAAGGAGAATTGACGCCTTTGAGCTGTGGTGCTGGAGAAGAGTATTGAATGTACCATAGACTGCCAAGAAAACAAACAGATTCATTGTAGAGAGGATTAAACCAGGCTGCTCCTTGGAGGCAAGGATTCTGGGGCTTCGTCTGACATACTTTGGACATGTTGTAAGGAGAGACAGGTCTTTAGAGAGGGACATCATGCTGGGTAGAGTGTAGGGACAGTGCAGGAGGGGAAGACCCTCTATGAGGTGGATTGATTCAGTGACTGGAGTACTCGGGATGGGTGTTTCAGGGGCAGTGAGATTGGCACAGGATAGAGCACGGTTTAGGGCTGTTGTACATGGGGTCGCTATGAGTTGCAAACGACTCGACGGCACATAACAACAACAACAAGAACTGTCAAAACACCAAGTCTGTTTTAGATGAAGTGTAAACAATATGCTCCTTTAAGGGTAAACTTCATATCACATACTTTGGGTATGTTTTCAGGTGGACCTAGTCCTTGGAAAAGGACATCATGCTACCAATGGTGGAGAGTCAGACAAAGAAAGGAAGACTCCCAACAAAATGGCTTGACATAACGACTCTACAGTAGGCTGAAAAATAGGAGAGATTATGAGGAAGGTGCAAAATAGGGCCAGGGTCTGATTTGTTGCTCACAGGGTCACTGTGATCTGTAATTGACCTGGCAGTACATAACAATGACAACAGCATTTCATTTATATTGTTGCTGTCCTATCCTGTACCATACTCACATTCTCTGACATGCTAGAACCCATTGAGGCAGTCACCATGTCATTCCACCTGTACGAGGGTCTACCCCTCCTTCTCCAACCCAGTACTCTACCGAATATCATGTCCCTACCCACCGATTAGACCTTCCTAGCAATATGCTTGAAGTATGTGTGGTGAAGCCTCATCATTCTTGCCTCCAAAGTGCACTCTGGTGGCACCCTCTCTATTTTTGTTCCTTTGGCAGTCCATGGGATGCTCAGAACTCTTTTCCAAAATCAGAGTTCAAAGACATCAATTCTTCTTCTGCCATTCTTATTCATTGTCCAGCTCTCAGATGTGCAGCAAATGATTAGAAAGACCATGGCCTGAATCAAATACACCTTAGTCCTCAAACTGACATCACTATTCTTTAATAATTTGGAAATTAAATTGCACACTTTCCCAGTTCAATATATCTCCTGATTTCATAACTGCTAGTACCATCAGGCTTGGAGACTGGAGTCTCCCTCCACTCTGGAAGTCAGGTGGCTAATCTGGCTGGATGTCTGGAGTCTCCATGATGGCTCCTCTTGGTGGCAGGTCAGGCAAAGGAAGTTTCTGGGGTCTTTTTCCTTTGTGTGTTACTGTTATTTTGCCTTTCAAAGGTGGGTGGGTGGCCCTGACCCTTAAAGTAAGGGTACATAAGAGGAGGCGTGGAGTCTGTGGAGCCTCCACCAGGCCAGGAGCTAGCAACAACAACAACAGGAGAGGGGAGAGAGAGTAGAGAGAGAGAGCATGCAAGCGAGAGCAGGCAAGAGAGTGCAGTTGGCCTAGCAGACAGAAAGTCAAGCTCCCAAGCCAAAGGTACTCCGTGGCCCTCAGGCCTACCTTTAACTGTTTTTGGTGAAATATTCTTCTAGGTCATGTAGCCCTGGTATGTCCACTTGCTGTACAGACATAACTCATGGTGGCTGTAAAGTCAAACACTGTGACACTGATGAGTCAAATGCAAGAATCGTTATCCATGGTGGACAGTGTTTGGTGGAGCTCCTCGATTAAAACAAGTTCAGAAGGAGGAGGGGCATCCACTTCCATAATAGCTTGCCTCTGAAAACCCTATGAACCTGGAGAAAGGACAAAAACCACACAGGTGTCCAGGACTTTTATTCATAGGGTCGCTATGAGTCACCTACGACTCGACAGCACTTAACAACAACATAAGAACAACAGTACAAAGGGTTACTTTCACAAAAGTATTTTTAAGAGGAGTGATCCTGTAAATTTCTTTCTTGTTTCAGCCTTATCATATATTAGACTCAAACACACATGACTTAAAAAATGTATTATACTATTTTTCCCCCTTACTTTTGGCCAGATAATGGTAGGGCTACCATTATCTACTGTTTGAAAACATAATAGAAACCAGATGTAAAGTTATTTGTTTCTTGGGCATTTTGTTGACATGAGTAAGTCTTTAATTGCGATTGTCATTTTTTTCATTTCTGTCTTCTATTTTTTTTCACACAAACTCTTCAATATTACTGTTTCATGGTTGTGTCCATAATATTCTTTTCTTTAATCTCTAGTCGTTCTTCCTTCTCATTCTATCCCTTGCCATGTATGTGTGAGAGAGTAGAGTGTATTTTTACATGTATATGTGTGTATGATATTTTTCCTTTTATGTGTAATATTAGATTTGTTTGTATTTTCAAGGTGTTGGCTTTTAATTTTAGTAATATTTATTTTTCCTACATAGATGTCTATGTTTTTCTTTATTTCCTTATATTTGTTCTCAACTTTTCAAATAATTATTAAACAGTCTTATTTTTCACAAACTTAACATATTATAAACTACAAATATTTAGAGTGTGCCATTTGATAAAATTTGA
>NW_006400035.1:1518896-1525194 GCF_000299155.1 Elephantulus edwardii
TCTATATCTATATCTATATCTATATCTATATCTATATAGTGGCAAGAAGCTGTGCAGCAATCCCGAAGGCATGTGGTTCGAGTCCACCAGCTGCTTTGCAGGAAAAGGATGGACAATCTCCTCCCCTGCAATTAACTGCCTCTGAAAACCCACCAGAGGATTAGCTATGAGTCAGTTCTGACTCGATGGTACACAACAATAACTTACATGTCTATCCATGAAATATCACCACTATCAATGACAAAATAGTCACCACTTTCAAGAGTTTCCACATGTACCTAAGTAGCTAACATATCTCTCCTACTTGTCTCAGCACCCTAATCCACAGGCCACTTATGTGGCTTCAGACATTACAAATTAGATCTCTCTTTCACTGCACAAAACACTGTAACAATTCTTTTATCTCCAATGGCGAGCCTCTTGCCTAATGGAACTCAGCTGTCATTCCATGGATCCTCAAGCATATCCCTGGAATAGCAAGCCCACCACTACATTATCTTACCATTGTCAACACTACAGAATTTTCTTCTAGAACTAGAAGACTCTCAGCTCAGGGATGTTGAGTTTAATAGATAATGTGGTACTCCCGATACTTGTTAATGGTAATGAAGTACCTCTAAATATTCACACTGTAGAATTAGCACTTATATAATCCTGAAGGAGTTTTGTGTATACATAACACACCAAAATACTAATCAGAATGTCACCAATTCAAATCCACCAGAGTCTGTGGAGGAAAGTGGGCCAGTTTCTCCCATAAAGACTGGAAACTGGATTGGGGAAGAGGGGGGTTGTGTCACTGTGAATCAGAACCAACTCAATGATTATAAGTACAATCTTTAAACAAAAATAAATCCACTGTCATCAAGTTTTTCTGACTCATATTAACCATAAGGGATAGTTGAATTGCCTCATAGGGTTCTCAAGGCTACAATTTGTTATGGAAGCAGACTGCCACATCCTTCTCCCATGGAGTGATTGGTTGGTGTGAATCACCCACCATTGAGGTTCCTTCATATAACCCTGTTTTCAGGATCAAAAATTAATCAATCCCTGCAGTAGGCTAAAAATCACCCCATTTGTATGTTGTTGTTAGATACCACCCAGGAGACTATGACTGTAATGACTCTATGAACAATGAATCTGAACCTTGCACTATCCTATTCAATTCTCATCTCTGATACATTTGAGTCCATTGTTACAATCACTACGTCAGTCTGCCTTGTTGAGGGTCTTCCTCTCTTTTTCCAATCATGATGTCTTTTTCCAAGGACTGGTCATTCTGTCAACATGCCCAAAAACGTGAGACAAAGTTTCATCATGCTTACCTCTAAGAGGCACCCTACTTCTTTCAAGACATATTTCCTTATTCTGTTTTGCAGTTCTTCAAATATTCAGTACTGGTCTCCAACACTACAAATCAAGGCATTGATTCTTTTTCTGTCACCATTATTCAATGCCCATTTTCCAGAACCAAAGCAAGTAATTGAAAAGACTGTGGCTTAGATTAGTTGCAACTTACCGTTTTGATTGATATTTTTGCATTTTTAACACTTTGGAGAATTCTTTGATAGCAGTGTTCCCAAATCTTTTTATTTCTTTTCCAAATCTTTTTATTGTCTTTTGATTTCTTGACTTTGGTGCCAATGTTTTCGATTGTGGATGCAAGTAAGATAAGTGTTGATGACTTTTCTAGATCTATCATGATGTTGACTAAAGAGTTGCACTGCCAACCCAAAGGCACAGGGTTTTAATTCAACAGCTCCTCCACAGCAGAAACATGGTGGAGTGTAGTAGACCTTGCTAAAAAATTGGCTTCCTTAGACTCTAATGTGATCCCTAGTCTCTAATCTGATCCAGCTGCCCTGCAGGCAGGTGACCCACTTACCACACACAAGTCATTTTTTTTCATAGGACATATTAGCCTACTCATAGTCTATGGGATATTCATGACTCTCTTTAGCAACTCAAAAGCATTAATTCTTCTGCAATTCTTATTTATTGTCCAGCTCTCAGAAGAATGCAAGTGATCAGAAAGACGATGAATGGAATCAGATGTACCTAAGTCCTCAAACTGACATCATTGCTCCTCAATAATTTTGAGATGTCCCTGATTGTAGGCTTTCCCAGGGAAATATATCTTTTGATTTCCTGATTGCTCATACTAAAGGATTGTGGATCCAAGCAAGATTAAATTGTTGATAGCTTCAATCTTTTTTCTATCTACCATGATATTGCCTATTGGCTCAGTGGTAAGAATTTTTGTTTTCTTGACATGGAGAGCTGGAACTGGAGAATAAAAGGGGAAAAATTCACTCTACATTTCTCAAGTTGAGAGAACTGAAAAACAAATTTAAGCCTAAAATCCCAATGTTGAAAGATTCTATAGGCAATATGTTCACTGATCCCATAAGCATTAAAAGAGCATGGATAGGGAGAATGGCATGAAACTTCACTGGAGAAAGATTTTTCCATTTGGGGATCCATGCTGTTGTGGGCCCAATAAGATAAGAGTTTGAGACAAGGAGCTATAAGCAGAAGATTCACTTTCTCAGCTACAATTCTGAGGTGCTAGAGAGAGAGCTATCTTCAAAGGTCCCTGGACAGAAACTGCTTAAGTGGAGCACCTGGTCTCACACCACTCTCCCACTCTTCAGACAATGGAGGACAATAGAGTTTGAGGGAGGGGACTACAATAAGGTGATATTCCTTCAGGGTTGCATTGCAGAACAGAGAGAACATGAAGGTCTTTGGGAAAGGTAAATTTTCCCATTAAAGATTTAATAGTGAGTGGCCCACCCTATAGACTGAACATTTTAAGCTGGCAATTTATCAATAAGATCATAAAGGTAAGAACTATCATCTACTTAGACAGACACAACAGAAATGGCTTAATGCCAAGAAAAATGTCTCATGATGTCATGAAAGTAGGCCACTTCAAGCACTATTAAAAACAAATTAAGCCTTCTGTAAAGGAAATAGAACATATTGTAGCACAATAAATACCCCAACGTCAGAAAGGTAGAAGATATATATTGATACGGAGGCATTTGAACAGCTATAAAAGAAGGTATAAATGATGGAAGAAACAATAAAAATAAAAAATAGAGGCAGATAACCAGAAGAAATATATGGATACAGAGTTATTTGGATACAGCTGCAGAAAAACATGCAAAATATGGAAGAAACAATGGAAATAATTAAGAGAGCAAATACAATTCTCCAGAGACAGGGAGCCAGAAAAAATGTATCATTGAGGAGAAACTTGAAAAACTATGGAAGAAACAATTGAAACTATTGATAAAGACATACAAGAACTTAAAAAAAAATCATCACAAGACAGAGAGGGTATAACCAACACAGTACTAGAAATAATGGAAATGCTTGAAAACAGAATCCAGAATATTAAGACAAAAGTGTCCAACACACTGGAGAGTCAAAAATGTAGAAGAGATGAGATGGAACAGAAAGTCGGTAAGCCAGAAGACAAGAACCTCAATGGAAACACACTAGAAGAAAAAAAAATCAGAGATTTCTCAGCAGAAATCATGCAAGCTAAAAGACAATGAGATGGCATATACAGAAAATTGAACGAAAATAATTGCCAACTGAGGATCCTGTATGCGGCAAAGCTTTCCATCAAATATGAAGGTGAAATTAGATCATTTGCAGAAAAGAAGAAACTAAAGGAATTTGTGTAAACAAGACCAACTCAACAAGAAATTTTAAAGAAAATACTTCACCCAGACACATCAAAGGAAAGTGGATGGAGCATAGTAATCAGAAACAACAGGAAAAGGCACATAGCAAAATGGCAATGATAAAACCTGGCTAATCACATTTAGTGTGAGTGGACTAAGTGTATAAATTAAGAGAAAAATAGTAACAGAATGGATTTTAAAAAGCCCATCAGTACATTGCCTACATGATTATACACCAAGGTTCATAAGAGTTTTACTCACATTGTAAGAACATGGAAACATCAAAAATGTCCAACCACAATCAAATGGCTTGAGAAATTATGATATATTCACACAATAGAATCCTATGCAGCACACAGAAGCAATGGTTTTGTAAATTACTACCTAACTTGGGAGGCACTGAAGAGCATTATGCTAAGTGGACTAATTCAGTTCCATAAGGACAAATACTGTATAACACCATTATTTTAGAATATGTATGAGGATACAAGAGAGGGAGATGAGAGCAGAGTGGTGAGGATGGGCAGAGGGTAGTGGTGGTGGTTAATCATAGGGTCACACAATTTGATAAGTGGAGGTGGGGTGAATAAAGGAAATGGGAAAGAAAGATCCAATGTGAGAAACAATATATATGAATTTTATAAGTAAATCAGTATAAAAAAACTTTATTAAAAAACAAAACAAACAAAAATATGTTTCCTAAAAGAGACACATCTAAAAAAATGGAGAGAAAGACTCAAAATCAAAGGCTTGGGGGGAAAGCAAACAAGCAAACGGTAACTGCAAAAAAGGAGGAGCAATACTAATCTCTGATAAAGTAGAGGACACTATGTAATGATTAAAGGCACAATAAGTCAAAAAGACAGTCTTGATCAACATCTACACACCAAATGATGCTGTTCTTGTTCTGTACCATCGAATTGAAACCAACCCATAGTTGACCCTCCAGAGGGTTTGCAGAGACAGTTAACCACATGGGAGAAGATTGCCTATCCTTCGCCAGCGCACAAAATTATAGAACTGCAGCATTCATAAAACAATGGTTAAAATAACTGAAGAAAAAAATAGACAGCACTACAATAGTGGTAGGTGGTTTCAACACATCACTCTCAACACAGGATAGGTAAACTCAAAAAGAAACTCAACAAAGATGCAGAAGATCTAAACTATACAATCAGCAAATTTGACCTTGTGGATGTATTCAAGATACTGCATCCAACTAAAACTCAGTTCACTTTCTTCTCAAGTGTGCATCATGCATTCTCCAGAATTGGTCATATATTAGGATACAAAACAAGTCTCAACAAATTAAAAATATTGAAATAATACAAAGTTTCTTCTCAGACAAACAATGCCATAAAGCTAGAAATTGACAAGTGGATAAAATTAATAAAAATACCCAGGTGAAAGCTAAATAACATTGTGCTAGAACACAATTAGGGTACAGAAAATAAAATAAAGAATTCTTGAAACAAATGATAAAAATACAACATACCAAAACCTCTAAGGCAGTCCTCAGGGATCAGTTTGTAGCAAAAAGCAAACATATGAAAAAGGAAGAAAGAAGCAAAATTAAAAAGAAAGAAGCAACCCCTCTATCAAACAGAAGAAAAAACAAAAACCCACAGCAATCTGATGGCATAGCTTCTAGAAAAAAGGAAATTATAAGAACAGAAACCAATGATACAGAGAACAGGAAAACAGTTGTAACCATCAACAAAATCAGGAGCTGTTTTTTTGAAAGAGTCAGTCAAACTGACAAATCATTGGGAAACTTAACAAAAGAAAAGAAAGTGAAGACAAAAATAACTCAATTAAGAAATGATAGACACCCCTGCAGAAAAAAAGGAATGATAGACTTGACAACATTAAATCTATAATATTGGAATATTATGAAAACCTGTTGTTACTATATGCCATCAAGTCGCCTGTGACTATGACCCTATGTGCAAAAGCTCTGAAGCGAAGCCTGCCCCATAATGATCCAGTCTCCATGTCTCTGACACACCTATTCCCATTGCCCCAGTTACTCATCCATCTCATCCAGGGTCTTCCTCTCCTACATTGTTCATCTACGTTTTTAAGTATGAAGTCCTTCTCTAAGCATTAGGCCCTCTTGACCACATGCCCAAAGTATGTTAGAGGGGGCATCAAAATCCTAGCCTTCAAGGAGAAATTGGTTTCACCCTCTCCAAGAGAGATCTATTTATTTTCTTGGCAGTCCATGGTATGTTCAAGACTCTTCTCCAGCACCACAACACAAAGGTATCGATTCTTCCTCTGTCATTCTTAGTCCTTTTCCAGCTCTCTGGTGCATAGCAAGTAATTATGAAGATCATGGCCTGGATCAGGTGCACCTTAACCTCGAGAATGACATCATTGCTTCTCAGTACCCTGGAGAAGTCCCGGACAGCAGATTTGCCCAGTGCAATTCATCTTTTGATTTCCTGACTGCTGGTTCCAAAGCGTTGAGTGTGGAGCCAAGCAAGCTAAAATTGTTAATAAACTCAATCTCTTCTCTATCTATTATGGTGCTGCCAAATGGCCCAGTGGTGAGAAACTTTGCCTTCTAGATATTGAACTTCAATATTTTTTTT
>NW_006400035.1:1525584-1530626 GCF_000299155.1 Elephantulus edwardii
CTTTCTTAGATCCTGATACCACTTTCCTCCTCATAAAGCACAGCCTCCTGAATGATAAGTTCTGCATATAGATTGAAAAGGTGTGGAGACATCCCTGACACACTCCTTTCCTGATTTTGAACCATGCAGAGTCCTAGCTCTGTTCTGAGGACTGCTTCCTTGTTTGATTATAGGTTTCTCATGAGCACAATCAAGTGTTCTGGGCTTCCCATTTTCCTCAAAGTCAGCCACAATATGTTGTGATTCACACAGTCAAATGCCCTTGCATAGTCAATGAAACACATGCAGAAATTCCTCTGATACTTTCTGCTTCCTGCCAAGATCTACTTGAAACTGATGATAATGGCTCTAGTGTCATGACCTCTTCCAAACCCATCCTGTACTTCTGGCTGTCCTTTGTCAATGTACTGTTCCAGTCATTTCTGTATACTCTTAGGCATACTCTTTGCTTGTGTATGATATTAGTGATATTGTTCAATAATTTCCATACTCTGTTGGTTCACCTTCTTTTTTTTTTTTTTTTGAATGGGAATAAATATGAATCTCTTCTAGTCAGCTGGCCAGGTAGGGATCCTCCAAGTTTCTTGGCACAACCTGGTGAGCACATCCAGGGCTGTATCTGTTTGTTCAAATATGTCGATTGGTATTTCATCAATTCCTGGGGACTTATTTTTTACCAAGTCTTTCAGAGAAGACTGCACTTCTTCCTTAATCACCATTGCTTCTTGCTCACCAATTGTTTTGTTACATTCTTCTGTGTCAACCAACTCTTTTTGGTACAGTGACTCTATACTCCTTTCATCTTTTATTTTAATGCTTCCTGGAAAATTCCATATTCTGTCCATAGTGTCCTTAAATACTGTACTTGTAGCTTGAAATTGTTCTTTAGTTCCCTCATCTTAAGAAATGCAGAGCAATTTTGGCCCTTTTCATTTTCTGACTCCAGCTTCTCACACATTTCATTATCATTCTTTGCTTTGTGTTCTCAATCTGCCCTTTGGAATTTTCTATTCAGCTCTTGAATTCTTCTTTTTGCTTTGGCTTCTTGGCACTTTAGTACAATATTCAGAGTCACTTCAGACATCCATTTTGGTATTTTCTTCTTCTTCTTCTGTCTTTGTAATGGCCTTTTGCATTCTTTGTGGATTATATTCTTTATATCCTCCCATAGTTCAAGACCTCAAATCTGTTACTGAGTTGGTTTTTAAATTCAGGGGAGATAGACTCAAGATCAATTTTTTTTACTCCTGTCGATATGATTTGACCTTCCTTAGCTTTACTTTGAACTTGCATATGAGTAGTTGATGCTGTTCCACAATCAGCACCTGGCCTAGTTTTCACAGCTGATACAGAACTTCTCCAACCATTCCTTTCACAGACATAATCTATCTGAGTCCTGTGTGTACCATCAGGTAAAATCCATGTGCATTGCTTGTGTTCATATTTCTTATAAAAGGCATTTGCTATGAACAAATCACTGATAGTGCAGAATTCTATCATTCTATCCCCAGCCTCATTTCTGTCACCAAGTCCATGTTTTCTGACTACTGATGTTTCTTCATGGCTCCCAACTTTTGCATTCCTGTAACCCATTATTATTAATGCATCTTGGTTTCATGTTTTAACACTTTCTGACTGCAAATGTTGGTAGAAATAATCTATTTTCTCCTCTTTGGCTCTGGTTGTTGGTGCATCAATTTGAATGATAGTGGTATTATCAGATCTTCCTTGTATGTGTATGGATATTTTCCTGTGACTCACAGCATTGTATTTCAAGATGGACCTATAAACTACCTTTTTACCTATGAAAGTGACCCAGTGTTTTCCTCACCTTTTCTTCTTTGGCATAGTAAATTATATGAACATATAATTCAAAATGTCTCATGCCATCTCATCTCATTTTACTGATACCTAAATGTCACTATTTACTCATTCCATTTCATTCTTAATGATGTCCAGTTTTCCTACATTCACATCTCACATTCCTCATTCCAATCATTAATTCTGGCTTATAACTGTTCCTTCCCCTTGCTGTTTCCAAATTTGAGAGCTCAACCTCAGTTAAATTTGAAAATCTAGAGGAAATAGACAAATTCCTTGGCATTAATGCTCTACCCAGATTGGCACAGAAAGACATGGAACACTTGAACAAACTCATCAAAAAAGAAGAAATTGAGTAGGTCATAAAAAGAGTCTCCATACCTGTGTGGTAGGGCCAGCCCAGGAGAGACTTCCAGCCACCACATCTGCTCCCTCTGCTAAAGGCACTCTCACCCTGGCCAGCAACTGAACCACTGTCTGCCAGGTTGAGGGGCTGTAGTTTTAGAGCACAATCCCTCCCAGAGCATCAGACCACTACCACCACCACCTAGAGATCACCCAGCTGCCACCCTGGTAGCCAGTGCCAGGAGCACCAATATCACAGGTACTTTGGTGGGGGGGAATGGTGATGTCTAGCTACACCACACAGGACCCCTTAAGTTTCACCAGAAGGGCCTAGGATACCTCGAGGCAGGCAAATAAGCTTTTTCTGGAAGGGAACAACAGGCTTCCTGATTTGTCATTCATGTCCTTAGGAGAAAACACTGCTGTCAGGCTATAGGCAAGACAAGAAGAGAGCACAAACATATAGGTGCTTCACAAACATTGTCATGCTCTAGGTAATTATGTAGTTACAACAGCCTAATATCTAATAAGAAAAGACATACATACTGTCAAGAAAGCAGCAATCCATGTCAGGCATCATGAAAAAACCAAAATAACCCTCCTCCTAAGAAAGCAGACCCAATGGATGCCTCAGAAAGTCAATCAGAATATGTTGATGTAAAGTTATTAAATCAGTTACAGAAAAAGATAAAAATGTATACTTTAAAAGAAACAATGGAAGCCAATAAAAGAGCTAATACCTCAGAGACAATAGTCCAGAAGAAATATATTGATAAGGAACAAATTAAACAGTTAGGAAGAATAGATAGTTAAAGAGATAAAAGAACTTAAAAAATCATCACAAGACAAATAAGGTATAGCCAACACACTATTAGAAATAACAGAAAAGCATGAAAATGCAATCCAGAATATTAAGACTGAAATAGCAGAAATTTCCAACACACTGGTAGGACAAAATCATAGAACTGAAGAGATGGAACAGATGGACAAAAGCCTCACTGAAAACAGAAGAAAAATCAGAGATGAGACGTAAAGAAAATGAAGAAAACATTAGAATCATGTGAGATGATATAAAATGGAATAACATACACATGATTGTTATTCCAGAATAGGAGAGTGAAAGGGAAATCACTAAGAAAATTGTAGAAGTACTAGAAGAAAACTCTTTAGGTATTTTGAAGAACAGGGGAAATCCACATTCAAGAAGCACAGAGAACACCAAATAGACTAGATCAAAAAATAAAAACATCAATACATATCATAGTCAAATTCTCCAAATTAAAAGATAATGATAGAATTTTAAAAACAGCACAACGAAAACAAAGAGTTACCTACAAAGGGGAAACAATTAGAGTAAATTCTGATTTCTCAGCAGAAACCATGCAAGCTAGAAGACAATGGAATGTCATATACAGAAAGTTGACAATAATCACACTTAATGGGAATGGACTAAATTCACCAATAAAGAGAAAAAGAGTAATAATATAGATAAAAAATCAAATCCTATCAATATGTTGTGTACAAATCTAAAAGAAGAAGAGAAAGATAAACTCAAAATCAAAGGCTAGGGGGAAATATACTACACAAATGGCAACCTCAGAAAAGCAGGAGTGGCAATATGAATCTTTCATAAAATAGATTTCAGAATAAAACCACCAAAAAAGATAAAGAAGGGCATTATGTATCGATTAAAGGCACAATAGATCATGAGGTCATAACCTTGGTCAATGTTTATGCACCAAATGGTAGACCTGCAAAATACATAAAACAACAGTTAATAGAATTGAAGAAAGAAATAGACAGCACTACAATAGTGGTAGGAGATTTCAACATACCACTACCACCAATGGATAGGTCAACTCAAAAGAAACTCAACAAAGATCAAGAAGATCTAAATTATACAATCAGCAAACTTGACCTTGTGGATCCATTTAGAGTATTGCACCCAATTAAACCTCAATTCACTTTCTTCTCAAGTGGGCATGGTACATTCTCCAGAATCAACCATATATAAGGACACAAGTCTAAACAAATTTAAAAACATTGAAATAATACAAAGTATCTTCTCAGATCACAATGCCATAAAACTGGAAATTAACCTCAAGAGAGTAAGCCTTACAAAGCCACCCATGTGGAAACTAAATAGCTAAACCATACTAGAACATAACTGGGTTATAAGCTAAATTAAGAATGGAATAATAAAGTTCCTTGAACAAATGAAAATGACAATAAAACATACCAAAACCTCTGAGATGCAGCTAAGACAGTCCTCAAGGGGCAGATCATAGCAATAGGCACACACATAAAAAAAAAGGAAAGAAGAAGAATCAGCGATCCAGCTCAACACTTTCATCCAATAGAGAAAGAACAGAAATCTAATGTCTATAGCCTCTAGAAGAAAGGAAACTATATGGAAAAGAGCAGAAATCTATAAGATGGAAAACAGAAAAACAATTGAAACCATCAATAAGACCAGGAGCTGGATTTTTGAAAGCGTCAATAAAATTGTCAAACAACTGCCAAACTTAACAAAAGAGGTAGGGGGAGAGAAGACAGAGATAACTCAATTAAGAAATTATACAGGTGACATCACAACAGAATGAAATTAAATTAAATCGATTATATTAGAATATTATGAAAAGGTATACTGTGTTAAATTAGAAAACTTAGAGTACAAATTCCTTGAAACTCATGCCCTACCCAGACTGACAAGGTCAGATATAGAAAACTTGAACAGACACATTCCAAACAGAAGAAATTTGTCGTAAAAAGACTTTCCCATAAGAATAGTCCTGGACCAAATGGCTTCACTGCTGAATTGTACCAAATATTCAGAGAGGATCTATTGCCAATTCTACTCAAATTCTTTAAAAAAA
>NW_006400035.1:1530726-1532238 GCF_000299155.1 Elephantulus edwardii
GCAAACATAATGCCAAAACCAGTCAAAGATATTACCAAGAAACTATAGACCAATATCTCTCATGAATATTGATGCAAAAATCCCTAACGAAATACTAGCCAATAGAATCCAAAACCACATCAAAACAATAATTCACCATGATCAAGTGGGATTCATAATAGATTTATAAGGATGGTGTAACATAAGAAAAGCAATCAACATAATTCACCCTATTAAGAAAGTAAATAACATGAACCATATGATCTTAGCAATTAATGCATAAAAGACATTTGACAAAATCCAACACCTCTTCCTGATAAAGACATACAGCAAAATTAGAATAGAAGGGAATTTCCTCCACCTAGTGAAAACTATATATGCAAAATCAAGAGCTAACATCATTCTCAATGGAGAAAGACTAAAAGCATTTTCCTTGCAAACAGGGACCAGACAAGGATGCCCACTGTCACCACTTCTATTCAATATGGTATTTGAAGTGCTTGCTAGGGCAATACAACAGGAGAAGGAAATAAAAGTCTTCCAGGTGAAAAAGAGAGAAAAAGGAAGGTTGTGGGGGAGGAAAGAAAAGAAAGGGAGGGGGAAGGCATCCAGATCTGCAAAGAGATCGTTAAACTATTGCTATATGCAGATAACATGATAATATACACAGAAAATCCCAAAAACTCAACAAAAAACTGTTAGAGCCGGTAGATCAGTTTAGTAGAGTGGCAGGATACAAGCTCAATATCCAAAAATCAGTGGGATTCCTCTACAGTAACAAAGAAAACTCAGAGAAGGAAATCAAGGAAACAATACCATTTACAATAGTCAACCACAAAGTGAGATACTTGGGAGTGACTCTAACTAAAGATACTAAAGACCTATACAAAGAAAATTACAGAACATTTCTGCAAGACACAATAAAAGACCTAAAGAAATATAAATATATACCTTGTTCATGAGTAGGAAAACTCAAAATCATGAAAATTACAATCCTACCAAAAGCAATCTACATGTTCAACACAATCCCAATCGAGATACTACATTCTTTCCTCAAAGAGATTGAAAGGGAAATTGTCAAGTTTGGAGAGGAACAAGACCCTGAATAAGCAAAACACTTCTGAGAAACAAAAATGAAGTGAGAGGCATAGCACTTCCTGACCTCAAAACACAGCAGTAATAATCAAAACAGCATGGTACTTGTACAATGACGGGCACATAGACCAATGGAACAAAACTGGGAACCCAGAAATAGACCCAGCTATCTACGGTCAACTGATATTCCATAAGGAAATCAAAGCTATCAAATGGAGGAATGACAATCTCTTCAACAAATGGTGCTGGCAAAACTGGACTGCCTAAAACAACTATGAGATATCATCTCACCACAGTCAAAATAGCAAAATTTAACAGAACAGCAAGCAACAAATGCTGGCGTGGTTGTGGAGAAACTGGAACACTTATTCACTGTTGGTGGGAGTGTAAAATGGTGCAACCCCTGTGGAAAGCAGTATGGTGCTTTCTCAAAAAGTT
>NW_006400035.1:1534123-1538968 GCF_000299155.1 Elephantulus edwardii
CTACAGCGTCCCTTTTCAGCAGGAAGTAGCTAAGAGAATACGCCATCCCCTTTTCCTTATGAATCAGGGTGAAGTCTCTCTCAGGGAGGAGAGATAGAGAATGGCAAAGGACACACTGACAAAGGAGATGAATCAGAACTAGCTTTGACAAGCACTGTGGCAATTGGACAATTAAAACAGACATTTGGGGGGAGGAAGAATAACGAACTGGGGAGGAGGGTAGAGAAAACAGTGCAACAATGAATGAATGAAAAACCCAAAATCTCTGTAAATATTCACTAAATTTAACAATAATTTAAAAAAACAAAACAAAACTGGACTGCCACATGTAGAAAGCTGGACCCCCATCTCACACCATACACAAAAAATCAACTCAAGGTGGATCAGAGACCTGGGAGTAAAGACCCAAACCATAAAATTTATGAAAGACAAACTGGATCAAGGTTAGAAGGCCTAGTCTTTGGTAGCACCCAATTACCGAGACTACAGCCTGTATCAGGCACACATTAGTCTCCAGCCTGATGTCATTGCTTTCCAATACTCTTGAGAGGTCCCTCACAGCTGACTTTCCCAATGCAATTCATCTCTTGATTTCCTGGTTGCTGGTACCAAGAGTGTTGACTGTGAAGCCAAGCAAACTAAAACTGTTAACTATCTCAATCTCTTCACCATCCATACTGATACTGCCAATTGGCCCAGTGGTTAAAATCTTTGTTTTCTTGATGTTGAGCTTCAATCCATATTGAAGGCTGAAGTCCTTGGCCTTCTGCAGCTTTATATCCTCCTCAGGTTTAGTCATCTGCATAATGCAGGTTGTTGATGCCACATTCCTCCTTGTATTGCCCAGCGTCCCAGATGATCTGTTCTGCATACAGATTGAAAAGGTATGGAGATCAATGTCTTAAAACAGAAACACTTATAAAAACAATAATTTAAAATAATCTCTGGGTGACTTTTTCAACTCAGATTGCCAATATTGTGTTTATAAAGGGTCATCTTATTCTATTTTCCCCCCTTGGAAGTTTATGTTCTGTTGATCATGTAAGAATATATGAAGACAAAACTTTTGAATAATGTTGATGTTTAAAATAGTATTTTAATCTAAAGATGTATCATCTTTGGAAGTTATACTTGGGAAATGTAGTTGTATTTTCTGCCCACCATTTACCCTTGCCTTTTACACCAGTGTTAATTATATCGATTATTATTTACTAGTGGGTTCTGTGATTTTTCCCTGAACAGTGTCAGCCCAAGAGTGGCTGAGGTCTAGCCAGTGGTCATATGTCTTTTCTCTGAACCTATTCAGTATGTACCTTTCATAATGTAAAGCCATTATTGGCTGGAGGCGGGGGGTTATCTAGGAGAAGATCCACCAAAATAAAATTTCTTCTAGACACAATACCTAGTGCATAAAAATTAATCAAGTCCTCTCATGACTTGCTTTATTCATAATACTTAATGGTCATGTAATAGGAGTTTTTATTCAGCAATTAAAGTTCATAAGTGCAGGTTTTACATGGAGAAATGTATTATGCTGATGGTTTAATTACACACATTTTTGCACACCAAAGGAAATGGGTCATGCAGGTTTTGTAATTATGGAAGGGCTCCTAAAAGAGAATGAACCTAGGGTAAACTGATCTTTTAAAAAAAGTTTATTTTTAAATTAACCATTCTGACAATATCCAACCCAGAAAACGATCATTGAGGTTAGAAGCTGTTTATATATAAACAGTATGCATGCCATACTTAAACACACATACATAATAGTCTCACCTTAAATTTAAATTTTGCATTTTAAGAACTTAGCACTACGTAGTTACCCCATATACTACCTCTTTAAAATGAATCTTTATATCCAAAGGATATCAATTTTAAGCTCTTTATTGTTTTTTCCTTTTTTTAGACTTTCATTCATTCATTGTTGCACATTTTACCCCTTCTTCCTCCTTTCTCTCTCCCCCAGTTTACTTTTTTTAAAAAAAAAAATATTCATTCATTGTTGCACAATTACCTACCTCTTTGCACTCTAGTCCTCTTTGAATGATGTACCTTTCTTATTCTGGGATGTCATACATATAATGCCTAATCATATATTCTTTTTAGACAGTTCTTTCTTTCATCTTCAATTTTTAGTTCTTAAATTTCCTGATGTTGGGCCAAAAAGTATTCAGCTGGATTTCCAAATGCATAATTATATTGGATCCAAAGTGTATCATAGTTCTTGTTCTAGTTGGTATTTTTAATAATTTTAATAACATTTTGCTTTGTGGGATATTAATGATACTTGATAATTTCCTATTTTGGGAATGGGAACAAATATGGATCTCTTCCAGTCGATTGGCTAGGTAACTATTTTCCGTATTTCTTGGTATAGACTGGTGAATATATCCAGGACCGCATCTCATTGTTCAAACACTTCAATTGGTACTTCATTGGGCCTTGTTTTTGACCAATGCCTTCAGTTTAGCTTGAATGTCTTTCTTCATTACTGTTGGTTCTTTATCATATGCTACTTCCTGAAATGGCTCCATATCAACCAATTTGTTGTGGTACAGTAACTGAGTATTCCTTTCATCTTTCTATTTAATTTCGTTTTAAAAATTTATTATTAATTTCAATGAAAATTTACAGAGACTTTGGATTTCCATTCATTCATTGTTGCACTTTTCTCCCCTCTCAACCCTCCCCCCTAGTACACTACCCTCTTGGAAAAGTAAAAGAAAAATTCTTTCATTGTTTTACAAACCCTCTCCCAAGTCCACTCCACTATGCAGACTTCACTCTGGACTCCAGTCATGACAAAAATACCTAATCACATATCCCTTAAACAGTTTTCTCCCTCCTCTCTTTCAATGCAGTATACATTACTGAACCCATATTTCTCAGCCTCCCCCCAACCCCAAGGTCAGTCCTGTTTTACAACAGTGGCACCAGGCAGTATTTTTCCTTTTGTGACTGAGATACTTTGCTCAGCATAAAGTCCTCCAGGGTCACCCATTTGGAATAATATTGCATGAGTTCCTTGTTTTTCAATGCAGGGTAGTATTCCATTGTGTGAATATATCACAGCTTCTCCATCCATTCGTTTGTTGATGGGCACTTAGGTTGTTTCCAACTCCTTGCTTTTGTGAACAAATCCTAGATAAACATGGGTGTGCATCTTCCATCTTCTTTTGATACTTCCTGCACCATTTAGATCGTTGCCCCCAAAAAAATCCCTCAGTATTGCAACTTAGTAGCTTGAATTTATTATTCAGTTCTTTCAGCTTGAGAAATGCCAATCATGTTCTTTCCTTTTTATTTTCTAACTGTAGTTCTTTGCATACTTTTAAATAAAGTTTTGTTTTGACTTCTCCTGCTGCTGTTTGAAAGCATCTGTTCATCTCTTTTACTCTATCCTTATTTCCTTTATTTTGACCTTTCCACATTCTAGAGCAATCTTTAGCATCTCTTTTTGACATCCACTTTTGTCCTTTCTTTCTTCCCTGTCTTTGTAATGTAATGACCTTTGTCTTCCTTCATGGCTGATACCAGTTTTTTTCATCCTACAACTCAAAACTCATATGGTCTTTGATTATTAGTGTTCACTGCCTCAAATCTTCTTGAGATGGTTTTTAAATTCAGGTAGGATAGACTCAAGTTGTATTTGGATTCCTGTGGATTTGTTTTTATTTACTTCAGTTTCAATTGGAATTTTGACAAGAAAATTTATGACCTGTTCACAGTCAGCTCCTGGTCTTATTTTGACTGCTGATATTGAGCTTCTCCATTGACTCTTTCAGAGAGGTAGTCAATTTGATTCCTGTGTAGTCCATTATGTGAGATCCATGTGTATAGTCACCAATTTTTTGTTTGTTTAAAAAATATTTGCAACAGTAAATCATTGATTACTCAACATTAAATCATTCTGTCACCAAGTCTATATTTTCCAACCACTATCTTCTTTGTTTCCAACTTCTGCATTCCAATTATTAAAGTATCTTGATTCACATACAATCTTCAGACTGTAAAAGTTGGTAGAATTCCTAAATTTTCCTCAAGACTTTCAATATAAGACTTGTGAAAATCTGAGCAGAAAGGCTAAAAGATTGATACAACACACACAAAATCAATCAGGAAAAGAGAAGTACCCCCTAAACTATAAATAAGGGTGCTTTACATAGAATAGAAATGGAAGCCACAACAAGATAAATAACCCAACTGAAAAATGGGCACAGGATATGAATAGACACTTCACCAAAGAAGACATTCACATGGTCAACACGCACATGAAGAAATGTTCAAAATCCCTAGCTCTAAGAGAGATGCAAATCTAAACAACTATGAGGTATCATCTCACCCCAGTAAGAATAACAAAATTTAACAGAACAGGAAACATAAAATGCTGGTGAGGTTGTGAAGAAACTGGAACCTTTATTCACTGTTGGTGGGAGTGTAAAATGGTACAACCATTTATGGAAGGCTGTATAGCGCTTTCTCAAAAAGTTGCAAATAGAAATACTATTTGACCCAGCAATTCCACTACTGGGAATTTAAAGAAACCATAACTACCACCCAAGCAGATATATGCACACCCATATTTACTGCAGCTTTGTTCGCAATGACAAAGAGCTGGAAACAACCTAAGAGCCCATCAGTAAATGAATGTATAGAGAAGCTCTGGTATATTCACACAATGGAATACTATATGTTGTTGTTGTTGTTGTTATGTGCCGTCAAGTCGCTTGTGATTCATAGCGACCCTATGTACAACAGCCCTAAACTCTGGTCTGTCCTGTGCCAATCGCACTGTCTCCTACACACCCCTCCAGATTACCCCAGTCACTGAATCAATCCACCTCA